>NC_087330.1:9066666-9368611 GCF_037043105.1 Vanessa tameamea | reverse complement strand
TGAATAGAGGTAACCATTTATTCATGTAAAAACAACTTCATTCGGTTGTAGAGCTTTGTGCAAGTCCATCTGTGTAGGCAGAATACTTGATAAGTGGTTGGTCACTCATCAGGTATTTTGCCTCTAAACAGCAATACTTAGCCAAAGTCAAAAATCTTTGTTCAATATAGAAGTGCAGTTACACTTGCTTATTGATAGGCAAAAATCATTCATGTTAATTCATGTTACTTGTACAATAATAAACATATTTTTGTTATTTGAGTCAGCCTGGAGACGATCATCTCATTCCCAAGGTGTGCAGTCAACTAGAAAGTATTGTTGTGTTCCGGTTTGAAGGGTGAGTGAGCCAGTGTAACTAAAGGCACAAGGGACATAACATCTTAGTTGCCAAGGTCGATGCCGGATCGGCGATGAAAGGAATGGTTAATATTTCTTAGATCGCCAATTTCTATGGAAACTTAACATCATGTGGCCATTTGCCCGCTTACCTTACATAAAAGACATTAAGCCAATTTCTTAACAACATTACTTATGTTTAACACTGAAGGTTAAGTGCACGGAAAAAAGAGAGAAAACCATAGTCCGAAATTGGTGGATACCACTCAGAATAATATGTTGTAAAAATGTTACAAAGATATTTATGGATAAGTTATTACAACGACGTGGAATTCTGCATATACGTCAGATTGAGATATAACACATGATTTTTTTCTACCTAGCCAGACTGGCGATAGACCTTCCTAAACCTTATAGTTAAGGCTCCTTGTCTTCCCCTTTTCCTCAAGACTGCTTGAATCTACCATAATTTTAACGGTTTATAGGAAGACTGTACCAGTTTTATATGCCCTTGCAAAGTGTGCTTTCAGATTGAGACCTAAGTAGATCTCCGCCGAACTTAGAGTGGAACACAGGACAGGAGGGCCAAATGATGCATTTGTAAAAGCGGTCGAGCTCCTTTAAAAAAAAAATTAAATAACGTATTATTTAGTTATCGACTTTTTGACGCTGACCGTACCACCTCAACTGTATAATTGACAAAACAATTACACTCCAGCTTACTTGTCTAATTAACTACACAAAACAGTAACTTTAGTGAATACGTTACTAATCTATTTGATTTCATTTAGAGCTCTGTTTTAATTTGGTTGCATTTGTGTGTATCTCATAAATAATTCAATCACGATATAGCGGATGATTGTGGTCCAGAATTCAGGCTATTTTATGTTAACGTTTTCTTATATTTTATTCATCTATAAGGTTGATTTTGCCGTGTCGCGTTTATTAAGTTTTTCTCGGTAACTGAATTTTTCATATTTTCATATATCGTGACGAATTGCGATTATTCAATCCGTTACGAAATTTTAATTATAGATATTTCATAAATTTCATTATCACTTCTGTAATGTGTTTGTTATAAAAATACTAATACTGTTTATATAATACAGTGATAATGATCTTCTCCTTTAATAATAATAGATCCCATTCATAAAAATTTAAAATTGGAAAATTTATCAGTAATAGAACTACTAGCAGGCTGTTTATATATTTTCTCACTATTCTCCAAGGAAGGCCTTGACAATGTAAATGAGTCTATATGTATGTGTTTGTGTATATTATCAAGCCGTCACGGCAACAACAACGGTACAATATTTTAATACTACTATGACAGCCTTTAAATGTACCACTGCAGTTATAAGGCCTCCTCTCCTTTTGAGAAGATTTTCACCTAATTCAACCACGCTGCTCCAATGCACTGATGAATAAAAATTACACAGAATTTCATTGAAATTAGAACCATGCAGGATTCCTTACGATGTTTGCCTTCACCGAACACGAAAGGCATTTTTAAAACAAATTGGAGCACATGGAAATGCAATGGTGATTGCCTTGGTTTGAACCCGCAATCGTCGGTTAAGATGCACGCTTTCTAACCGCTAGGCCACCTGGTGAACATTACAGTGAATGCCTTGAATAACAACGTGTTTTTTTTATTTATACAGTTTTATTCTGACGCGGTCTTTCATCTCTTGTACCACAAGCAGTGCTTGTTTAATTTATGAGGGGCTGAATGGTATCTATTATCTTTGCTTTGTTAACTGGGCTAAAACCTTGTTCGTCTGCACTTTCACGAGATGCATCTTGAACGATGAATAACACGGGTCTTAGTTCAATTTATTTTGGTTGAATGATTATACTTAATGTTTTAGTTAATTTTAATAGATATATAAATATATTATTTTTTTATTTTAAGTGGTACCACCCAGCCCCCACTCATCATATATTCGATGAGTGGGTGTTATATATACTATAATATTATAATTTTGCTTCACATTGAGTAGGTTGTACATAGCAATAATAAATATGGAAATAAGTTATATCGACGCACAGACGGCTGATGGTAGAGTCTGCCAAAAATCTGTTTATCATAAATACGTACGTAAATAAATAAAGCAAAATTTCACATAAAGATGTGTGCGTGTACGTTTATTTGTGTGAGAATTTGGCCCTAATTAAAAATAAACTATTAATGGATTAATTGACCAAATTCAGTTTGCCTCCAAATCATTAATTTTTTTAAGCATTCAAATTCACAAATGTTATCCAACTATAGAAGTTCAATATTAATAATTAGATATTTAAAATTATCAACTACGTTTCTACCAAATCAAACTTTGTATAAATTTGTTGTCAACAGGCTTTTGAAACAAATGTTTTTGTAATTAACTTCAATTCATTTGATTCAAAGTTAATAATTTTGCAAATTCGCCTTTGTAGCAATTCTATAATATCATAACAATGGGACTTGTAATAAGTTATGATTCTTTAATATAATTGAATAGAAGTGACATTACGATGAAAAGAATATACTGCAAATAATAATTATGTAATAAGCACTTTATATATAATCTATGACAAAATATAACCATAACGCGTAACGGAAGCGCGTAGTTGGAGAGCGTAGCCGAAGCGTGTAGACAAAGCGCATAGCAGAAGCTCGTAGCAAAAGCGTGTAGCAAAAGCGCGTAGCAAAAGCGCGTAGCTGAAGAGCGTGGCCAAACCATGTAGCCGACGCGCTTCGTTAACCGGTTTTTCCAACGGAGCATGAATATTCTCTTCATAACAAATTAAAATATTCATTATCAGTAAAAGCCGCACCACTGACAATTGTAGTGATTAGTGCGCTAACCAGTCGTTATCCCACTGTTTTCGTGACAGTTCTGCTTTCAATAAAGCTAAACCGTGGACTTGACTTACATGGAGATCCAATACGAATATAATAACAAAATGTAAATGAAAACATTTTTTTCAATCATTTCACTATTTATTTGCCCGCAAATTTCATCTTGAACCTTTAGTCTCGATCGAGATCTATGAAGTTTCACATAAAAAAGGAACAAACTCGCTATACTACATCTCATTTACAACTGTCTGTATAGCTCTATTAAAACTGCCTTGTTTTAAATCAACAATAGAGACTAAAAATGAAAAATAAGGCATAAACAAACTCCGATAAAACACTGAAGCATAAGCAAGGTTTAGTGAACGAAGATAACGTTTTACTGGATGTGGTAATTTTTAAATTTATGAATATCCGTGTACCCAATAGAAATACTATTTAGAAACTTGGTGGTAGGGCTTTATGCAAGCCCGTCTGGGTAGGTACCACCCACTCATCAGATATTCTACCGCCAAATAACAGTACTTTGTATTATTGTGTTCCGGTTGGAAGAATGAGTGAGCCAGTGTAATCACAGGCACAAGGGACATAACATCTTAGTTCCCAAGGTTGGTGGCGCATAGGTGATGTAAGGAATGGTTAATATTTCTTACAGCGCCTTTGTCTATGGGCGGTGGTGACCACTTACCATCAGGTGGCCCATATGCTCGTCCGCCAACCAATGCCATAGAAAAAGCGACATTTAAAAAAAAAAAATTGTCTAGTTTCCAGTATCCTCGTGTTACCCCGTTCACCCAAGACTATTTATAGACACGGCATTTTTTTTTTAAATAAATAACACAAATAAAAAAAACCTGTACAAATCATGACCGCGTGATTGTTCGCAAGAACGCTCTCAGCATTTCCCTGTTAAATCGCATTTCCAGTTTTCTGACCGAAAATTGAACCAGCCGTCTTGTTGTCATGTCACTATGCTGTCAGTGTCAGATACAGGACCTGTGGTTATAAAAATGTTTATGCAATGTTGCTCCAAGAAAAAAATAAACTATAATCATTTTCTATATTTAAGATCGTATGCACTGAACCATAAAGAACCAATATTTAAATTTAGAATTTCATTATAAAATAAAATGAACGTTTTTACTGAACAAACAGGAATGAATTTAGTTTAATAAAAATCCAACGAACATGGTTGGCACTGTAGAAACCAGTAAAATGTTACTATTATAATATTTTGATTTGTTACTAACATATTAAATAGTTGTTAAATTTCATTTCCACCTTAGTAATGTAATTATTAATTCTTCATTGTGTTATCGTATATTTGGTGCGACATATACGATTTATATATTTTGTAACTCGGAGAATCAGCAAGCTGAAGTGGCAGTGGGCTGGCCATATTTGTCGGAGGACCGATGGCCGCTGGAATGGACGAGTCTTAGAGTGGAGACCGCGCCTCGGTAAGCGTAAAGTAGGGCGACCTCCGAGCCGCTGGTCCAACGACATTCGCAGGATCGCCGGTAGAAGCTGGATGAGGGAAGCAGAGGACCGAGCAAAGTGACGCGCTCTAGGGCCTCCCCTACCCTAACGACTTGGCTATGCCGTATGCCTATGTCCAGCAGTGGACAACAGTAGGCTGATCATTTGATGATACGATTTAATATGAATGTCTCGTTCTCACCTCACTTCATTTATTCGCTCATATTTGTCGTGTCATTGTTCATCGGAATAAAAATACATATCAAAGATACCCAGAAACCCTGAGAGCATGTCTGTGGAGAGATTTTCTTTTATCGCCCCGCTAGACGGACGGGTAGATGTGTGATTTCAAAATTGGCGTCGTATAAAATTTTAACCAGGTCACCGTCGACCTTGGGTAGTAGTTACACTGCCTCACTCAGCCTTCAAACCGGAACACGACCATGCTAAGCATTGTTTCATAGTTGTAGTATACATAATAGTGGTACCTACTCAGACAAGCTCTACCATCAAGTACATTAATACAACAATTAAAAAAACCTTAAGTTGTAGTCGTTTCTAGACTACTTTATTATCAACGTCAAATCCTCGGCCATATTTCATATCCGCGGTATTTGTAGTTGTACTTATTCGAGAGCCAGTTTCAATTATGTTTTTAATTAACTTAAAATGATTTTTGGTTTTAAAATATTATACGAATCTTTTCGTCGCTTATGTCAATATATTTTTTTTTAAATGATTTGATAATATCGCTAATATGTTGGTTTTATCGAATTAGATCATTTTACTGCGGTCGTTTTACATCATTTTTTTTTTAGATATAAATAGAAAAATATGTCGTTAAGGCATTTCTATGTATCAGTGATAAGATATCGTTTTAGAATTTATTAATGTGAAATTTAGCTTTTTTATTATCGGATTAGCAGACACACCCTCCCCCCCTGCTTTATTTAATCCCCAATTTCAATTTTATGCAGTTGTACTAAGTTATAAGAGTTATGTTGCACATAGTTACACAAAACCTACTTATTTATATAGGTTACGATACGATCCCGATTTCGATCCAACTTCGACTGTGATAAAGTGAAAATTTGTTGGTAGAATTGACGTGCCATCAAAAAAATATATAAGTTTCTTTTAACCCATATATATATGGGCAGATTTAAAGTTAAACCTGTAATTGTTTACGAGACCTGAACTTGTAACCGCTGAGGCGTCAAAGGCTTTCTGCCAATTAGACTGCGAGTGACTGCAAAAGCGAAAATTTGAATACGAAGCAAATAACCAATATGAAGTGAAAGTGGCATCTGAATTTGGCTCTCAACAAATATTCAAACCAATCGAGAACTTCGTGCTAGCCTTTAAAAATCATATTTTATATAAAGCCAGTGTACCTAGGCGTTAACAATTTAGATCTATGATAATAAGCGGCATATTTACGGTGTGAGGATAGGTGGTGGTAGGTACCACCCACTCATCAGATATTCTACCGCAAAACAGCAGTACTCAGTATTGTTGTATTCCGGTTTGAAGGGTGAGTGAGCCAGTGTAACTACAGGCATAAGGGACATAACATCTTAGTCCCCGAGGTTGGTGGCGCATTGGTGATGCAAGGAATGGTTAATATTACTTACAGCGCCATTGTCTATGAGTGGTAGTGACCACTTACCATCAGGTGGCCTATTCCACCTCGTCCACCTGCCGATATCATAAAATTAAAAAAAGGAATGACTTTCGATTGCCTCGTTGATTTAGTGTAGGGTGCAAACCCAAATGATAAGAAGTTATTGGGTTTACTCAGTGACTGCCTAGATTCTGGAAGCTCGTAAAGGCGTTGGTCCTGCATCTGAATTCTATCCAAGCACATAAACATAAATGGCTTTCAATTCTTAATCTACCACTGTATGGTATAAGATATACGGTGGTATACAATGGTAGGAGTAGATAACTGTCATGAACTTTGATATCGTTATTTTTCGTCATCTATTATTTCTAATTTATTTATTAAAAAAAAAAAATGTGTCAAACATAATATGTTGCATAAATGTTGAATATAAAATTTCAAAACCGTTTCGATTATAGTATATCTACCGTACATACTGCTCAGAATTTAACACATTATTTTTCGGTAGATTCTAATCTATCAAAGTAAACTTGAATGAGATTATCGAAATTCCAATCTAACCGAAATATTTTAAACTTTTATATATTTTATTGTAACAAATACCGTTCACAATGTTTGGTTAGTTCACAATATGGCGAGATAGATTATATTCGAATGGTATTTACGATTTTATTAGGATATATATAGTTTTGTTTTGACTACGTCTTGCTTTAGTATAGCTGGCTTTGAAAGATGGGACTACCCTTCTATTCAATATACATACTTCGAATATTTTTGAAGGATAAAATATAAAAAAAAAAATAAGCAGCCTAATAAAACATGGACAGATTAAATAGGTCTAAACTTTTTTTAAGTAGTTACCTACCTACCACCCCAACAATAATGTAACTTTGCATAAAATATTCGCTCTGAATGTCCATACTCCTGAAAATAAAGTAGTCTAGTCTAGCTATTAGTCAGTGCTATCTGCACGCCTCGCCTGGACACCGCAACAAGTTTTGATTTGTTGCTGCACTTTTGTTTTACGTGTAGCTTAGCACTCGTAGCTGTGCTGCGAAATTCGAAGGCCTTTGTTCACGAAATAGGCTAGAGCTTCGTCATTTACACGACTCTATCAGTTGTATATTTAAACTATTAAGTCCTATACGAGCCGACATGGCCCAATGGTACATCTTAACCGATGATTGCGGGTTTAAAACCAAGCACCGCTGAATTCGTGTTTCATATTCATCTCGTGCTCAGCGGTGAAGAAAAACATCGTGAGGAAACTTGCATGTTTCTAATTTCAACGAAATTTTGCTATATTTGAATCCACCAATCCGCATTGGAGCAGCGTGGTGGATTATTCTCCTAAATTTTTCCTCAAAGGAAGAGTAGGCCTTAGCCCAGCTGTGGGAAATTTACTGGCTGTTACTATTATACATATGTCCTATATTATATAAACAGTTTTTTTTTCAATAAAAGTTGAAATATTCTTAGTAGTTGCTGCTTAAAGACGAATTAGTAATATTCGCCTCGAATTAGACCTAAAGCTTGTGCCCAATGAGTACGATACTAGTCCCAAGGGGCCAGGATCGATGCTGCGACTTTTTACATTGCTAGGCGGCCTGTAAACCACTGCGTTATTAACAATTATTTTACCATTTTGTAAAGCTAGTAACTCTTGCCACAATTCCACGCGATCGTATTGTTTCTGTTTTGAAAGGCTTATGTTAATATATAGTAACGGGTACTGTTGGCTGAAGGGTTCTTCTCATTTTCAGGGGAAAGCTTGGAGTTTGTTCAACCACACTGCTTCAATGTGAATTGGTGGATACACAGTTAACACACGAGGGTTTTCTTATTCGTAGTGATTTAGATGTATGATTGTACGTATCTACCTCTGAATTTCCTTTCTTGGCGTATTGGAAAAATTTACTTGATTAGATTATTTTTTGGTCCACAAGTTCTATCGGAAAAGTTGTGCTGATATAACACGATCGCTCCCTGATTGACAGGCAAATAACGTAATAGTAATTGATGTTACATGCAAATAAAATTTGTAAGCGAAATCAATGTATTACAAAAGATTTAACGAGTTGAAAATCTTATATATATATAATATATATATATATATATTATAATTAGCGATTTTATGTTACACTGAAAATTTTATAAATTAAGACAACATAAAAAATTAATCCTTATAAATTTTTAGGCTAATGTTAAATTTAGCGTTTTAATAAAACTTCAAATATGTTTTTAAAATACAGCACTTGAAACAACTTTCTCTACCCTGAGGACGCAACTAAGCCTTTGAACAAGCGTCTAAGCCTCTTTGTACTTTGAAGGTAGATACGGGCTTGTTTGTATGAAACTGTTTGGTACCATCTACTGTTCTTGGTAAGTGTAATATCGTATACGAATTTTAAGGTATTATTAACATATGCAAAGCGTTTACTTAAATAAAGATTATTGCATAGTACATTAGTATATTAATACTTAGAAATTGAATAAAATCAAACAATAAATCAGTATATATATAAATATATTTTTACATTGAAAATAGGAAGATAGGCTTATATTATTAAAATTTTACTAAACAACGAAAATGATATGTGAGTACAGAAAATATTGGGCATTTTCATTACTTATTTATAACTTGCTTAGTTATTCATTGTTATGTATTTTTACTTCGTTTATGATAAGTTGATACCAATCAAATCTTCCAGATCACTATTAAATTAATTCCACCCATTTGACTAAGCTGACATTATTCACTAACTTTTGATGTCGATGCGTTATTGGCTTAAGTACAAAAATAAAAATAAAAAACCTTTGTCTATTTTTTACAAACATTATATAATTTGCAATGAATCAACATTAAAAAATGTAAAATCGGGTTTTTAGAAATACTTTTGACTCGTCTCTTTACCGAATTGTATCAGACGTGAAGCTACCTCCATTTCGGAATTTAGATTCCAGCAACAATAACCATCAAGACACGCAGTACTCGTTTCCAATATTTAAAACAAGTTTTTGTCAATCAAATCCAAATGCAATTATATAGTGTATTATCTGTATAATCTCATATTTTCGTACTCAACGTAATATGCTTTATTTATTCATCTTTATTTCAACAAATTTTAAGAATATCTGCGGAATTTTAGCATAGAAACGAATACAGCTCCAAGAAGGAGTTATTGACTTTGCGGAGTCGGTAACTTGTAGTTTAAAGATTATCCTTACTTCTCATGTTATGTAATGGTTATCACAGATCGCACGATTTATTAATGATTCACATGTAAGAACCACTTCCAAGTTGGTTCAGCGACGATTATAAAAGTTTGTTGATAGCTGATTCTACATCCAGGATCGACTCCAGACGAAGAAACTCCTCAACGCTTAACAGCATAGATACAATATATTGTAAATAAATGGTTTTTAAAGTTGCCTTTTTTCCTATTGATTTATTTGATATCGAATTGTATTTGCACATGTCAAATATTTTGCGTATATGGTGAGCAACTTTTAAAACTGATTTGTTTACCTCAGTAATGTACGACGTCTGAGTTTTAGGTTCTTATGCAAAGTCGTCTAACATAAGATGCTGGTGGAGTATTAATACATTTATGAGATGAAAAGATCTTTACATTTGAGGAATATATTATAATCTTAAAATAATAAATTAAGTAATTATAAAATAAGGTCAAGGTGCAATTTGTTAGAGAAGATTACGAGTTTGCAAGTATATTTAAGTGTATTATCTGGCTTATAATATAAGTGAGTTAGGCAACTCTAACTTTGAGAATTTCGATTATGTTTCAATACGTACACATCTAAAAAAACATACACATAATATAATACATTTAAATTTTATGTTAAAACATTTAAAAGTAACACTTATTACTCGATAGAAGATTTGTAAGTTAATGCAAGATTATGGAATTAGTTTCATGGATGTTGAATATTATTTTATATTATTTATAATATATACCTTTATTACATATACGAAACGAAATAACTTTGCCTGTTTGTTTGTTACAATTTCATAGATAAAACACTAAATCAATTTCAATGATATTTGGCGTGAAGCAAGCTCGAACGAAGCTCTTCAAGATAATATTGGGGATAAATAGATTAGACCTTTTCACCATAAAGTCTTAAGCGTCCGAAGCCGTGGGATTAGCTAGTTATATATGTGTAATTTATAGATGGAAAATTTATATATATTCATAGTAACATTGATAGCTTTGATAGAATCAGCGCAAGAGACGTAAGGATAAGCTTGTAAAGTTTCCGACTCCGCAAAGTCAATAAATCCTTCTTCTGGCAAGGTATCCGTTTCTATAATAAATCCCTCGATTATACAGGATTATATAGATGATACAAAGACGTGGAGCTAATACTTGTTAACTTCCAGGCAGGATATATTACGTACATATATAATTGTATTTGGCTAACATGACTTTGTATTTTAAACGGTGAAAAACAGTAACTACTGAGTCGCTTACCCGTTCTTCTCAGTAGAATCTACATTCCGAACCAGTGTTAGATTCACTTAATATAGTTTGTTAAATGACGATTCAAAAGTGCTCGTAAAAGCCTACTTGAATAAAGTTTTACAAGTATTTGTACTCGTAAGTAATAACGTTGTTTGAATTCATTGTATAAATTAAAATTGCATGATTTTTAATTTGTAACAAACAAATAGTTACATGGAAAATCAACTTTTAACTTATTCAAGAATAGTTTTAATATCGTTTACATTAACTAAACTGGGTATTCAAGTTATATAGTCAACAAAAGGAGAGAGATATATACTTACATATTATTTTAAGTCTTGAATTTGTACACCAACTTTAGAATAATAACATTTTGAATTCGTTATAATATAATCTATTTCTAATTGATTAATTGATATGTGTCTGTTTTATTTATAGACTAAACGGTCATTCATAAAATGACGGTAATAATCATTTTTTTATGATATAGTTAGGCGGAGGGAAAGAGCCTCCCGATTTGGCCTGACCAACATTGGCACTGTCGGAAATATCAATCAATACTTACACTGAAAATTTGCCACCGTAACTGAGCAGAGCCAACAACTGAGTGAACTGCACAAGTTCAATACAAAATATCAAAACAACTTTAAATTGAAGTATTAATATTAATATCTTGCATTTATATCTACATATATTATAATAATATATTATTTATTTATTATAATTAAACAATGAATAATAAAAATAATTAAAAATATAATTAAATGTCGCAACACGTCACGCGTGACAGTGCTCAGAAGTTTATCCCTTACCAAAAATCGCTCAACGCGGCAAAGGAAGTTTTTACTTTAAAACTGTGATTAATTGTGTCAGCACAAGGTCAGCAACCCACTCTTTAAATCTCAAAGTAAGATAGAATGGCAATAAAAGATAGTTCAGGTACGCGGAACTTCTTTACGCGTCAAGTATACAAGTATAAAACCCTTTTAATTATGTCTGCTGTGAATTTCTTAACATAAAAAACGAATCGCATTCCCTTAATTCGAAAGTCAAACCCGAAACTTCACATTTAGTAAGCTAACGACGGAACCTTAATTTAATTACGTCGGGATGTCACCGATAATTACGGATATTCTTTAAACTAATCCAAAATCGTGAGCTCCGTTAAGCTAGCCCGTTAAGTTAGGTACCACTTAATATAAATATTCTTCCACCAAGCAATAATATTTAATACAAAACCACCTAAGTTCCAATACATAGTGTGATTAAACCAGCGTGCCGCAATTATATGTAAGGGATGGTTAATATTTCTTGTCAATATCTATGACGGTGACCACTTACCACCAGGTGGCCCAATGTACCTTGTCCAAAACTACAGTTTTTAACATCATGTCCATACTAAATTGCTGCTGTGATTTTCTCGATATATAAACCTAATTTCTCTTAATCATCTTTCTCTTAATGCAGGAGTCAAACTCGCGATTTTCAGCAAGTAATTGACGACTAGATCAACGAAGCAGCTAAAATGTTCTTAATAATATTGTGTAGTCTTTTCATTTAAATTAAGTTTTATGTTTAATAAGGCACATTGTAGTGGAACGACTGAGGAACGTAAATTAAACGAACCTTCCGTTGCGAACAACTTGTACGGTATATTTTGAATCTTACGCCCAATACTATAAAGTCCATTTCCTTATGCCCGTTCAAGTGATTACATTTTTGTTTGTATGTAATCCAATTTGCTGGAAAGAATTTTTAAACAATGAATTTGTGGAATTGGTTGTTGTAATTATAATGTTTTTAATTCATTTGATGTCGCATCCAATTGTCATGGTCATAAATATTTTATGTATTTCGTCGAGAACTGTGAAGAATGTGGTCTAGATATGAGGACATTGCCATTTTATCCATAGTACGTAGATTTAAATGTGGTAAGTGCCATAGGATTTTCATGTGCTTAAAGACTAACTTGGTATCTTTAATAAGATTGTTTAAGTCAAATCTTGCAATGCTGAATTAGAACCACTCCTTGCGAATCAAATGATTTAGAAAACTATAAAGCATATTCATACGAACTTTTTTTTATAACTGGCAGTGTACCCGATGGGGTATTCAACAGAAATATTATTCTAAAACCAGCCGTTTCTTTTAAGGTATTAGAATTTTTAAAAAATTGTTGTCCATATTTATTGTTGTCCATATTTATTGTTGTCCATATTTATTGTTGTGCCATTTAACTTTTACTTTACCTCGGTTTCTGCACATCCTGTATGTGTGTTCGCTACCAAAATAATGTCTGCTATTAATGAAATATAATATAAAATTATAAAATATAACTATTTACGGGCAATTTAGATAATCAAATGATAAATAAACTGTTTCAGATAAGTTTATGAGATTTTCTTTCAAACTTCACAATTTCCTTCACACTATATATGTATAATAAACATATATACGTATCTTAATTAAAGATATATCTGCAAATAGAATTGTACAAATTAAACTAGAAACAACTGGGGGAGAGTTCAAAACATCTCAAGCAAAAAGAGAGGAAGCGGTCCCCTAAACTTTTTCAACAAATTTTGGCAACATATGCTAAAAATAGTCGATGTAAGCAGAGTTTCTTGGTCTTGGTCTCACTATGAATAAATCGAAAACAAAATAAATAACAAACAAAGAATAAATCTCCGCACATCTGCTCGTTAATTCTCCTCACATACATCGGGTTAGGCTCACCAGCTATAGATGTACCTGGGCCCCAAATTTCAAACCAATTGTTAGTGTATCGCAATCGAATCGAAATATAATCGTTGTGTAGACGTTTCCCTATACTACAAACGAAACGATCGGAATATAATCGGGAACGTTTCATTTATAATTTACGACAATTGACCCTCTGGACTTTTTCTCATTCATCTCTTACCGAGTTTCTTACCAGGAACATCTATAATACTTATCGAATAAGTTATTCAATATCGTCATCGATAAAATAAATAAATGATATGAAATATGTTAAATAACTACACATATTATTAAACAAAACAAAAAAAAAGAAACTATTTTACTCTTTAAAAATGTGAGCATCGATAGAAACTTTCATCCCAATTCCAACATTTTAGGTGATGGATTTTCAAAAGAATTGTAACAAATTTCTTGTACTCGTAAGCAGATGCACAAGCACCGATTTCCATGTTTCATGATTACATCAAGTACGATGAATTTTTATACACACTTTCATCCTACATTTAACACCCTTAGGATCATTTTGAAAATACCTTCCTCGATGCTCACCTGCGTTCCATGAGGAACATTTGGGCAAAATTTCATTCTATTATACTTAGGCTTATGCTTTACGTTGTATAAACATACATTTAGTCATTTTTGAACGTTATTAAATAGATTACTTTAATAGCTATGTATATATGTTGCTTCACAATTTTGAAGATTTGGAACTTCACAGTTGGAAGAAACATTTCTTTCTATGATATAAGTCTTAAGTCAAAACTTTAAATAACATAATTCGTTCATTACTAACAGTATTTAAAACGGGATATTTACCATGTTTTTTATTTTTATTTGGTGGAGCTCGATATTTCGACATTATTACGAATGTCTTGTTCACGAGAACTCTGAGTCTCTGAGTCTGAGTCATGGTAAATATCCCGCTTTAAATACTGTTAGTAATAAAAATAACCATGTTCATTTAAAATCTTATAATTCGTTCATATTTATTAATAAAAGGACTCTTTTTCTCTATCAATGTCTTAAAAAATTAGCATCATATTAGAAAATATTCTCAAAAAGCAATTTTATAACATCGTTACGATACAGCTAAGTTAGTAAATCTGTAAGAGATTTGCTGATGGAAACTTTTCCGTAACTTCTTTAGATCTAGTATTTTATGTTTTCTTAGACAAGTTCCGATGTAACAATCTGTTACAGTTTTACCCTATACATAACTATCAAAACTGTCAATTTTCTCTACACATCTATCATCTGTGAAATATCTGTGTATAGGATAGTACAGACAATCTTGATACATGACCTATTTATCCCTTACGCGGTGAATTTGTATCAGTTATACTATATTTTTTTTTATTCTAATATACATCTTACATATTGGTTGGGTTTTGTGCAAGCCGGTCTGGGTGGCCACCCATTCGTCATATTTTACCGCCAATTGGCAATACTTAGTATTGTTGTGTTCCGGTTTGAATGGTGAGTGAGTCAGTGTAAATACAACCAAAAGAGACATAACATCTTAGTTCCAAAAGTTGGTTACGTATTAGTAATGTATGGATGGTAAATATTTTTTACAGCGCCAATGCCTATGAGCAGCGGTGACCACTTACCATTATGCGGCCTATTTTTCCTTCCGACTAACATATAAAAATAAAATAGAAACAAAAAAAAAACAGATTTTTTTTTTCTTTTATCGCTTTTGCAGGGAACTGCATCGCTCCTCTAAATAAATATTCTGTTAATACCTTTTAAAAAAAATCTCGCAGTTTGCTCTGTTATTTTTTATGGTCAACGAATTAGTTCTTGTTTTCTCAAAACACTTGATTCGTAACTAATTAAAATAAAAAGAAACAAATAGATCCTTTTGATTCTTAATTTAAATTATAATCTCGACACATAGAAATATAGAGATATATTTTGACACAAATGATAGCGTGATTAAGGAAATCATAATACTTGTCATATTAATTTATATAGTAACATTAGTATTAGACTATCTATTTCTATATTATCTAAATATTTAAGTGAAATTTTGAAATAGACAACACGTCGCTTAAAAATGGACGTATGTAGTACTAGCTTTAATTTCCCTAATACTATTATTTTACTCTAAAACTTCAGTGACAGCGGACACGGCGTCGTGATTTTTGGACTGTTGAACGTTTTAAATAAAAAAGTAACAAATATTTTTTGTTAAGCACTTTGACAGACGTAAGCCGATTGTGAGCTCAGAAAGGGGAAATACGAACCTTTTTTTTTTTTATAAATATGAAATATTATTTACCCAAATGTTTGGTGTTATTCAGTGGCCGTACTTATTTATTGATAAGAAATTTATACAAAAAATGGACTGTGAAATTTGGTGTTTCTTTTAACAATTAATTTAATTAACCTTTAAGTACCGACGTACGGTCTCAGAGGCCCCAATAGGTACTCGACTTGCTAGTTTAGTCCTTTCTCTTCACAATACCGATCCCAGCTTTTCAGTAGCTACATGGTTAGTGCCCACATTGATGTCGGAAACGGCAATGTTGTCGCCGCGGATGTATTTGGTGAGTAATTACCCTTTGAAATTCGGACGCGGCCTCACAGGCCTCACGTCGTTACTTAGTTAAGTTTTTTGTTTTATTTATTGCTTGAGTAAACTGTTATTTTGAGAGATATTATGAACTATGGATACACCAAGGACTTCTGGCAGTAATACAGTACTTACAGGTTAACTCGGAAACAGTTTTTAATGCTAAGCTCTTCATCCTTATAAGCTACTATAGACAGCTCTATTACTTAAGAATATATATTTTTTTTGTTCGAGCTGTTTAATTTATATATAATTGATCCCGTTGCGCTAAAGCTTTGTACAGCCATTTTTGACTAGTTCTAGACCAAAGGTTCTAAAAGAGCACCATTGATGTACGATAAATGGCTCATCTGGTATCGACTAATAGGTACATCCCAAAAAAATTGCATTGGAACTGCTGGCTGTATTTTTTTTTTATGGTATAGATAGGTGGACGAGCAAATGGGCCACCTAATGATAAATGGTCACCACCGCCCATAGACAATGGCGCTGTAAGAAAAATTAACCATTCCTTTCATTACCAATGAGGCATCAACCTTGGGAACTAAGATGTCATGTTCCTTGTGCATGTAGTTACATTGGCTCACTCACTCTTCAAACCGGAACACAACAATACTGAGTACTACTGTTTGGCGGTATAATATCTGATGAGTGGGTGGTACCTACCCAGACGGGGTTGCACAAAGTCCTACCACCACATTATAGTTGAGATGTTAGCAAGATACGTATATAAATAATAGTAATCATTATGATGATGTTCTTTTTATGTAAGGCCTAACTAAGAAAACTAAACTAATATACATAAAACTTAACATAAAGACGCAGCGCGTTCCGGAGAAAGTTTAAGTATATTCGTTTATTTTTATTGTTTAAAGAGCGTTCACTTCGCAAACGCTTGCTGCGCTTAATATAGACGACTGACTTGACAAGCGTGAAACCCACCGACTACGCTCTGAGCCGAGGTGCAATCTCATAGGAGACACCCTCAGGACGAACGTCACTCTCGAGCCCAAAAGGGTTCACCATAAGGCAGAGTCTTAACACTCGCCCCAACGTTCGGTGACGCTTTAAAGGCCAGTAGGCCCAACAGCAATACTCAATCCAGATACAAAAAAGACGAGCGTGAATTTAATGTTCTCGTAATTATATATTTAGGTCACAGGAAAGGTCATGATTCTGTTTCGTCTGTGATGAATGTTTGCACAATTCCAATCAAGATATTCTCTTGTTTAGTTTCAATTACTAACACATCAGATATCTCGATTGGTTAAACAAATACGGGCTGCGTACACATTTGTGATTTTACTTGAATAAAGATATAATTCTTTCTATTTCTGGTATCTTACTATAATAACGTAATCCTTAATGTCACAATGCTATGGGCTTCCAATTCTCTGGAGGAACGGATTTGCAGCGTTCGCACAAAACGAAAACGAAATGCATTGTAAAATTTAATTTTTCAATTGCTTTTCTGTAGAATTTTATGAGTGAGTGGTACACAGTCGGGCTCGTACGAATTCCTTCCACACAGAAATGTCATACCCTTTAAGTAAGGATAGAATAAATTGTTATATATTATCGGATCGTGATGAAAAAGCGTGGAGCTGATACTTGTTGACTTCCAGGCAGGATATATTACATACATATGACGGAGTGGCTTATCCCAGCTTGTTTTTAAAATCATGACGTCAGCATTGCTGAAGTCACGAATTTCATGGTATAGATTTCTATCCATCTTCGAAGGAATGAAATTAAACGCAGGAAATATTCTTCTTTGATTTGTTCCAAGTTGAGGAGGATCGCTTCGACGGCTCGGACAAGCAAGCCGCAAGGCGTCGGCCTTTTATAACAAAAATGGGTGGGGGATCTATTCACTCAATATAACTCCTATTTATGGACGGTAAAATATTTCAAACTAATTTAACATGTCAGAATTCACTTAATATTATTAATTTAACAATCAAACAGTTTTCAATCATTAAAATTATTAAAATAATCATTTCCGTGCACGTGTTTTTTCTTAAATACGTGGTTTCCCGCCGACATATATAATAAAATTGTATTTAACTAACATGACTTTGTATTTTAAATGTTGAAAAAGAGTAACTACTAATTTTCTTACCGGTTCTTCTCGGTAGAATCTACATTCCGAACAGGTAGTAGCTTCACTTAATATAGTTTGTTAAATGACGATTCAAAAGTGCTTGTAAAATTCTACTTGAATAAAGTATAATTTGATTTTGATAGAATTATCAATATAAGTGCTTTGTAAATTGAAATCAAGCTGAACTATTTAATTCCAAATGACAGTAATGTCTGCCCGACATGTGGTGATTCAATTAGCGCACGATTTGAATCGAGTTTATTAAGCAAAAATATATTATATACGGACGAAAATAACAAATTTAAAACTCGAATAACATCGAGCAGACTCGTACATGAAATAAAAATTAAATCGTAACTTTAGTTTACAATTAAGTATTCAGTATGCACTAGCTAGCCTTTATAAATAGATTATATGTGTATATAATATACCTGCCTATATCAGGATTGGCGCACCTGATAAGTGATCCCCACCGCTCATAGACATTGGCGCTAGAACAAATATCAATCATGCCTAAAATCGCCAATGTGTCACCAACTTTGGGAGCCAAGATGTTAATTCCCTTGAGCCTGTAGTTAGTATGTTGTGCTCTTCAATCCTCGAATACCAATAGTATCTATTTTAGGGATCCAGATCCAATGAAATTCCTATTAGAACATTTAGGTTTCCAATCGTTAAAACACGGTGAGTTTTGACCAACAATGATTGATATTTGGAAGAAAAATGCTGGTGAAATGGACTATCCTAAACTTCACAACAGGCCATCGTGTACATTCGTGTGTACCGAATACCGATATCTATGCGACTACAGTGTTTTTGTTGTCCAATTATATCGAACTGTATGTTGCGCTAGGTCTCCCATATTTCGTTAATTGCTCTACAAGCTGCTGACAGGGTATCCTTATTGCGACATATTTACTATTTCGAGAACTGGGTCTGCAATTCTCTATATGTTTGAATTAATGTATAGATTAATTAGTTAAAGCGGATTAAATTACGAAGAGAAAGCTGGACTCGCCAAAATTTTGATGATAAAACCATTGAAATTTTGGCATTATAGATAACTTTATACTAGACAAATATTTTTTTACGATTTTTTTAATTCTTTATAATCCTTTGACTTAGGAAGGCATACTTATTACGTTATCGGCGTGTATCAGTACAAGCGAAATGCTCGTGCTTACAAGATTGGTGTTCGTGAGACGACTAAGATTAAAAACAGCAATAAATTAATAATTAGATTACATCTAAAACCAGATGGCAATAGTTTGATTTTAAGTTGATTCTATAAATCGGAAGCAAGCCCTAACGATTTTTAATGTAATTTTCATATAATTCTAGGAAGTAAAGGAAAATATCGTGAAATGACATGCAAGCGTCTGAGAATATTTTCCCAAGTATGTGTATGCATGTAAAGCCCTTTCAGCATCATCGTAATTGTCGGTCATCTTCGAGTAGGCGTGGATTATCGGGTATGGAGACGGTACCACAATTTAATTTACACAATCTTATAATAATTATAGCTAACTTTGAATCAGAACTTAACGTCCACCGAGCACGTGAATGCGTGCGCACTTTGCGACGAACCAAAACTCACTGTCGCTTTTCACCCCATGGCCGCCCCTCCAGTCCTCGGTGTTCGTTATGTATATTGATGTTTGACAGATCACGTGATAAGAGGCGGATGCGCCGACACATGTAAACGCAGTAGAGCCGTTTAAATAATCTCTAAACATTGCCCTAACAATAATAACATGAGGGTTGATCTTTGCCCAGCAGTGTGATTTTTGTTGTATTGATGTTACATTTTTTATTATTATTATGACCAGAATTCTATTTTGTGTGTGGTTTTGTCAAAACACTATTATTTGAGTAATCAATCAATGCGTTGTATAATGCGGATGTTGGGAACATATGAATCATTCTAGACGCCTGGGACGCAGCTAGATTACACCTAAGAGAACGAAAATTTGTGGAAGTGGCATCAGCGGGGATAAACTTGACTATAGCATATTCTAATCGAAGAAGGGTTAAAGTTAAATAAACCTTAGATTTACAAATTCCATGTGACTTTCTAATATCTCTTCTATATTATGCCCATTAATTTAAGCTAACCTTCTGTCCGGCAAAGGCGTCCCTTTTGAGGAGAAAATTTGAAGTTCTTAACCAACACGTGCAGGTTTCTTCACGATGTTTTCCTTCACCATCAATAACGAAATGATTTATACTATTTATACTGTATACTTGCCTCGGGGTTTCGCGTTAGCCAATCGAAGCCATGTCATTATATATTACAGTAGTAGAGTTCATAGTCATATCTCCTAGTCCTCCCAGTTCTTGATTATTATCTATTTATTTATGATACAATACTATTCCGCTTAACTTAGTCGTATAACTGTCTTATCAATGGAACTGTTAAGCGTTGAGGATAATTTTTTAGTCGAACATTTGAGTGTGATGTATCTAGAAAGATTGTTACTTTTTGTACGTAATATTACGCAAAAATGTATCATTTTAACCATGTAAAGTGTATTTTTCCTAGATTTTTCTACGAGTTTATATTGAAGGGCGAATACCCAAATATAATGAATACTTGTTTTGTTTTACACAGTATCCTTTGTGACCATATGTGGAACAGCTTACCAAAGTTTCCGATGACCAATGGCTTTGAAACGCATAAAGGACGTACAAAAAATAATTCTGATTTATTGAAAAAAAAAATTAAATAATATTTTTAATTAAACGTTGATATATTTAATGCGATGTTAAGTTTATAATTAAAGCGATGTTATAAATTGTCTACGTTGAAGTACAGAGCAATATCTAAATCAAAGAGTGTTCGATGGCATTTCTATAGTATCTTATATTCTAAGGCGTGAACTATAATTGATTGCCTGAAACTAGTGACGTGTAAATACATTGTCAATTACTATATTCTACATTGTATTGTATTTACGTCGACGTGTGAATTACTTCATTTAACTTAAATGATATTTTATGACACAATTAAGAACTATATCTGCAATTAATTTGGTTGAGACTATCTTATATCTAGTGGGTTACCCTGGCTTTACAGACTGCTAGGGGTAAAAGAAGGGTCTAATCTTTCATTTTAAATAGTTGATGTAAATAAATTTTAGATCACGTGCGGTATAAGAAATCTTTATTATTATTATTCGCGGTATTTACACGCGTGTCTATTTGAGTTGCTTTTATATTATTTAAATTTTAAATTTTCTATGAATTTAAGTAACAATCCGAGCGAAAAATCTGCGCTATAAGACATTACAGCCCTCACTTGATTTTTATTTCAGACATATTTATTTATTTGTATTGTTACGCATTCAATGTCTTAATAAATATAGGATCAAATTAAAATGTCTTAGAGTGTTTTGTTCATAAATAGGAATCGCATGTAAAAATTACGGTATTTATTTTGAAAATGTATACTGTAATTTTTTAAGCCATTTTAATTGTAATCATGATATCGGCGTCTTATATACCTATTTATAAGAGAGATACTATAACAAGAACACGATCGTTTCTGTTGGCTTGCGATAGTGCTAGATGCTATGTTAGTTTATATGAAGTTATTAACTAATAAAAACATTTAGAATAAATTGTTATATATTATCGGATCGTGATGAAAAGGCGTGGAGCTGATACTTGTTGACTTCCAGGCAGGATATATTACATACATATGACGGAGTGGCTTATCCCAGCTTGTTTTTAAAAACATGACGTCAGCATTGCTGAAGTCACGAATTTCATGGTTTAGATTTCTATCCATCTTCGAAGGAATGATATTAAACGCAGGAAATATTCTTCTTTGATTTGTTCCAAGTTGAGGAGGATCGCTTCGACGGCTCGGACAAGCAAGCCGCAAGGCGTCGGCCTTTTATAACAAAAATGGGTGGGGGATCTATTCACTCAATATAACTCCTATTTATGGACGGTAAAATATTTCAAACTAATTTAACATGTCAGAATTCACTTAATATTATTAATTTAACAATCAAACAGTTTTCAATCATTAAAATTATTAAAATAATCATTTCCGTGCACGTGTTTTTTCTTAAATACGTGGTTTCCCGCCGACATATATAATAAAATTGTATTTAACTAACATGACTTTGTATTTTAAATGTTGAAAAAGAGTAACTACTAATTTTCTTACCGGTTCTTCTCGGTAGAATCTACATTCCGAACAGGTAGTAGCTTCACTTAATATAGTTTGTTAAATGACGATTCAAAAGTGCTTGTAAAATTCTACTTGAATAAAGTATAATTTGATTTTGATAGAATTATCAATATAAGTGCTTTGTAAATTGAAATCAAGCTGAACTATTTAATTCCAAATGACAGTAATGTCTGCCCGACATGTGGTGATTCAATTAGCGCACGATTTGAATCGAGTTTATTAAGCAAAAATATATTATATACGGACGAAAATAACAAATTTAAAACTCGAATAACATCGAGCAGACTCGTACATGAAATAAAAATTAAATCGTAACTTTAGTTTACAATTAAGTATTCAGTATGCACTAGCTAGCCTTTATAAATAGATTATATGTGTATATAATATACCTGCCTATATCAGGATTGGCGCACCTGATAAGTGATCCCCACCGCTCATAGACATTGGCGCTAGAACAAATATCAATCATGCCTAAAATCGCCAATGTGTCACCAACTTTGGGAGCCAAGATGTTAATTCCCTTGAGCCTGTAGTTAGTATGTTGTGCTCTTCAATCCTCGAATACCAATAGTATCTATTTTAGGGATCCAGATCCAATGAAATTCCTATTAGAACATTTAGGTTTCCAATCGTTAAAACACGGTGAGTTTTGACCAACAATGATTGATATTTGGAAGAAAAATGCTGGTGAAATGGACTATCCTAAACTTCACAACAGGCCATCGTGTACATTCGTGTGTACCGAATACCGATATCTATGCGACTACAGTGTTTTTGTTGTCCAATTATATCGAACTGTATGTTGCGCTAGGTCTCCCATATTTCGTTAATTGCTCTACAAGCTGCTGACAGGGTATCCTTATTGCGACATATTTACTATTTCGAGAACTGGGTCTGCAATTCTCTATATGTTTGAATTAATGTATAGATTAATTAGTTAAAGCGGATTAAATTACGAAGAGAAAGCTGGACTCGCCAAAATTTTGATGATAAAACCATTGAAATTTTGGCATTATAGATAACTTTATACTAGACAAATATTTTTTTACGATTTTTTTAATTCTTTATAATCCTTTGACTTAGGAAGGCATACTTATTACGTTATCGGCGTGTATCAGTACAAGCGAAATGCTCGTGCTTACAAGATTGGTGTTCGTGAGACGACTAAGATTAAAAACAGCAATAAATTAATAATTAGATTACATCTAAAACCAGATGGCAATAGTTTGATTTTAAGTTGATTCTATAAATCGGAAGCAAGCCCTAACGATTTTTAATGTAATTTTCATATAATTCTAGGAAGTAAAGGAAAATATCGTGAAATGACATGCAAGCGTCTGAGAATATTTTCCCAAGTATGTGTATGCATGTAAAGCCCTTTCAGCATCATCGTAATTGTCGGTCATCTTCGAGTAGGCGTGGATTATCGGGTATGGAGACGGTACCACAATTTAATTTACACAATCTTATAATAATTATAGCTAACTTTGAATCAGAACTTAACGTCCACCGAGCACGTGAATGCGTGCGCACTTTGCGACGAACCAAAACTCACTGTCGCTTTTCACCCCATGGCCGCCCCTCCAGTCCTCGGTGTTCGTTATGTATATTGATGTTTGACAGATCACGTGATAAGAGGCGGATGCGCCGACACATG
Organism: Vanessa tameamea; assembly: GCF_037043105.1. Taxonomy (NCBI): domain Eukaryota; kingdom Metazoa; phylum Arthropoda; class Insecta; order Lepidoptera; family Nymphalidae; genus Vanessa; species Vanessa tameamea. Next base: position 9,344,564 of record NC_087330.1, on the reverse strand, counting down.
TAAACGCAGTAGAGCCGTTTAAATAATCTCTAAACATTGCCCTAACAATAATAACATGAGGGTTGATCTTTGCCCAGCAGTGTGATTTTTGTTGTATTGATGTTACATTTTTTATTATTATTATGACCAGAATTCTATTTTGTGTGTGGTTTTGTCAAAACACTATTATTTGAGTAATCAATCAATGCGTTGTATAATGCGGATGTTGGGAACATATGAATCATTCTAGACGCCTGGGACGCAGCTAGATTACACCTAAGAGAACGAAAATTTGTGGAAGTGGCATCAGCGGGGATAAACTTGACTATAGCATATTCTAATCGAAGAAGGGTTAAAGTTAAATAAACCTTAGATTTACAAATTCCATGTGACTTTCTAATATCTCTTCTATATTATGCCCATTAATTTAAGCTAACCTTCTGTCCGGCAAAGGCGTCCCTTTTGAGGAGAAAATTTGAAGTTCTTAACCAACACGTGCAGGTTTCTTCACGATGTTTTCCTTCACCATCAATAACGAAATGATTTATACTATTTATACTGTATACTTGCCTCGGGGTTTCGCGTTAGCCAATCGAAGCCATGTCATTATATATTACAGTAGTAGAGTTCATAGTCATATCTCCTAGTCCTCCCAGTTCTTGATTATTATCTATTTATTTATGATACAATACTATTCCGCTTAACTTAGTCGTATAACTGTCTTATCAATGGAACTGTTAAGCGTTGAGGATAATTTTTTAGTCGAACATTTGAGTGTGATGTATCTAGAAAGATTGTTACTTTTTGTACGTAATATTACGCAAAAATGTATCATTTTAACCATGTAAAGTGTATTTTTCCTAGATTTTTCTACGAGTTTATATTGAAGGGCGAATACCCAAATATAATGAATACTTGTTTTGTTTTACACAGTATCCTTTGTGACCATATGTGGAACAGCTTACCAAAGTTTCCGATGACCAATGGCTTTGAAACGCATAAAGGACGTACAAAAAATAATTCTGATTTATTGAAAAAAAAAATTAAATAATATTTTTAATTAAACGTTGATATATTTAATGCGATGTTAAGTTTATAATTAAAGCGATGTTATAAATTGTCTACGTTGAAGTACAGAGCAATATCTAAATCAAAGAGTGTTCGATGGCATTTCTATAGTATCTTATATTCTAAGGCGTGAACTATAATTGATTGCCTGAAACTAGTGACGTGTAAATACATTGTCAATTACTATATTCTACATTGTATTGTATTTACGTCGACGTGTGAATTACTTCATTTAACTTAAATGATATTTTATGACACAATTAAGAACTATATCTGCAATTAATTTGGTTGAGACTATCTTATATCTAGTGGGTTACCCTGGCTTTACAGACTGCTAGGGGTAAAAGAAGGGTCTAATCTTTCATTTTAAATAGTTGATGTAAATAAATTTTAGATCACGTGCGGTATAAGAAATCTTTATTATTATTATTCGCGGTATTTACACGCGTGTCTATTTGAGTTGCTTTTATATTATTTAAATTTTAAATTTTCTATGAATTTAAGTAACAATCCGAGCGAAAAATCTGCGCTATAAGACATTACAGCCCTCACTTGATTTTTATTTCAGACATATTTATTTATTTGTATTGTTACGCATTCAATGTCTTAATAAATATAGGATCAAATTAAAATGTCTTAGAGTGTTTTGTTCATAAATAGGAATCGCATGTAAAAATTACGGTATTTATTTTGAAAATGTATACTGTAATTTTTTAAGCCATTTTAATTGTAATCATGATATCGGCGTCTTATATACCTATTTATAAGAGAGATACTATAACAAGAACACGATCGTTTCTGTTGGCTTGCGATAGTGCTAGATGCTATGTTAGTTTATATGAAGTTATTAACTAATAAAAACATTTAGAATAAATTGTTATATATTATCGGATCGTGATGAAAAGGCGTGGAGCTGATACTTGTTGACTTCCAGGCAGGATATATTACATACATATGACGGAGTGGCTTATCCCAGCTTGTTTTTAAAAACATGACGTCAGCATTGCTGAAGTCACGAATTTCATGGTTTAGATTTCTATCCATCTTCGAAGGAATGATATTAAACGCAGGAAATATTCTTCTTTGATTTGTTCCAAGTTGAGGAGGATCGCTTCGACGGCTCGGACAAGCAAGCCGCAAGGCGTCGGCCTTTTATAACAAAAATGGGTGGGGGATCTATTCACTCAATATAACTCCTATTTATGGACGGTAAAATATTTCAAACTAATTTAACATGTCAGAATTCACTTAATATTATTAATTTAACAATCAAACAGTTTTCAATCATTAAAATTATTAAAATCATCATTTCCGTGCACGTGTTTTTTCTTAAATAAGTGGTTTTCCGCCGACATATATAATAAAATTGTATTCAACTAACATGACTTTATATTTTAAATGTTGAAAAAGAGTAACAACTAATTTTCTTACCGGTTCTTCTCGGTAGAATCTACATTCCGAACCGGTAGTAGCTTCACTTAATATAGTTTGTTAAATGACGATTCAAAAGTGCTTGTAAAATTCTACTTGAATAAAGTATAATTTGATTTTGATAGAATTATCAATATAAGTGCTTTGTAAATTGAAATCAAGCTGAACTATTTAATTCCAAATGACAGTAATGTCTGCCCGACATGTGGTGATTCAATTAGCGCACGATTAGAATCGAGTTTGATAAGCAAAAATATATTATATACGGACGAAAATAACAAATTTAAAACTCGAATAACATCGAGCAGACTCGTACATGAAATAAAAATTAAATCGTAGCTTTAGTTTACAATTAAGTATTCAGTATGCACTAGCTAGCCTTTATATATATATTTTATGTGTATATAATATACCTACCTATATCGGGATTGGCGAATAGAGCACCTGATAAGTGATCCCCACCGCTCATAGACATTGGCGCTGGAACAAATATCAATAATGCCTAACATCGCCAATGTGTCACCAACTTTGGGAGCCAAGATGTTAATTCCCTTGAGCCTGTAGTTAGTATGTTGTGCTCTTCAATCCTCGAATACCAATAGTATCTATTTTAGGGATTCAAATCCAATGAAATTCCTATTAGAACATTTAGGTTTCCAATCATTAAAACACGGTGAGTTTTGACCAACAATGATTGATATTTGGAAGAAAAAAGCTGGTGAAACGGACTATCCTAAACTTCACAACAGGCCCTCGTGTACATTCGTATGTACCGAATACCGATATCTATGCGACTACAGTGTTTTTGTTGTCCAATTATATCGAACTGTATGTCGCGCTAGGTCTCCCATATTTCGTTAATTGCTCTACAAGCTGCTGACAGGGTATCCTTATTGCGACATATTTACTATTTCGAGAACTGGGTCTGCAATTCTCTATATGTTTGAATTAATGTATAGATTAATTAGTTAGAGCGGATTAAATTACCAAGAGAAAGCTGGACTCGTCAAAATTTGGATGATAAAATCATTCAGATTTTGGCATTATATATAACTTTATACTAGACAAATATTTTTTTACGATTTTTTAAATTCTTTATAATCCTTTGACTTAGGAAGGCACACTTATTACGTTATCGGCATTTATCAGTACAAGTGAAATGCTCGTGCTTACAAGATTGGTGTTCGTGAGACGACTAAGATTAAAAACAGCAATAAATTAATAATTAGATTACATCTAAAACCAGATGGCAATAGTTTGATTTTAAGTTGATTCTATAAATCGGAAGCAAGCCCTAACGATTTTTAATGTAATTTTCATATAATTCTAGGAAGTAAAGGAAAATATCGTGAAATGACATGCAAGCGTCTGAGAATATTTTCCCAAGTATGTGTATGCATGTAAAGCCCTTTCAGCATCATCGTAATTGTCGGTCATCTTCGAGTAGGCGTGGATTATCGTGTATGGAGACAGTACCACAATTTAATTTACACAATCTTATAATAATTATAGCTAACTTTGAATCAGAACTTAACGTCCACCGAGCACGTGAATGCGTGCGCACTTTGCGACGAACCAAAACTCACTGTAGCTTTTCACCCCATGGCCGCCCCTCCAGTCCTCGGTGTTCGTTATGTATATTGATGTTTGACAGATCACGTGATAAGAGGCGGATGCGCCGACACATGTAAACGCAGTAGAGCCGTTTAAATAATCTCTAAACATTGCCCTAACAATAATAACATGAGGGTTGATCTTTGCCCAGCAGTGTGATTTTTGTTGTATTGATGTTACATTTTTTATTATTATTATTATGACCAGAATTGTATTTTGTGTGTGGTTTTGTCAAAACACTATTATTTGAGTAATCAATCAATGCGTTGTATAATGCGGATGTTGGGAACATATGAATCATTCTAGACGCCTGGGACGCAGCTAGATTACACCTAAGAGAACGAAAATTAGTGGAAGTGCCATCAGCGGGGATAAACTTGACTATAGCATATTCTAATCGAAGAAGGGTTAAAGTTAAATAAACCTTAGATTTACAAATTCCATGTGACTTTCTAATATCTCTTCTATATTATGCCCATTAATTTAAGCTAACCTTCTGTCCGGCAAAGGCGTCCCTTTTGAGGAGAAAATTTGAAGTTCTTAACCAACACGTGCAGGTTTCTTCACGATGTTTTCCTTCACCATCAATAACGAAATGATTTATACTATTTATACTGTATACTTGCCTCGGGGTTTCGCGTTAGCCAATCGAAGCCATGTCATTATATATTACAGTAGTAGAGTTCATAGTCATATCTCCTAGTCCTCCCAGTTCTTGATTATTATCTATTTATTTATGATACAATACTATTCCGCTTAACTTAGTCGTATAACTGTCTTATCAAAGGATCTGTTAAGCGCTGAGGCTAATTTTTTAGTTGAACATTTGAGTGTGATGTATCTGGAAAGATTTTTACTCTTTTGTACGTAATATTACGCAAAAATGTATCATTTTAACCATGCAAAGTGTACTTTTTCTAGATTTTTCTACGAGTTTATATTGAAGGGCGAATACCCAAATATAATGAATACTTGTTTTGTTTTACACAGTATCCTTTGTGACCATATGCGGAACAGCTTACCAAAGTTTCCGATGACCAATGGCTTTGAAACGCATAAAGGACGTACAAAAAATTATTCTGATTTATTGAAAAAAAAAATTAAATAATATTTTTAATGAAACGTTGATATATTTAATGCGATGTTAAGTTTATAATTAAAGCGACGTTATAAATTGTCTACGTTGAAGTACAGAGCAATATCTAAACCGAAGAGTGTTCGATGGCATTTCTATAGTGTCTTATATTCTAAGGCGTGAACTATAATTGATTGCCTGAAACTAGTGACGTGTAAATACATTGTCAATTACTATATTCTACATTGTATAGTATTTACGTCTACGTGTGAATTACTTCATTTAACTTAAATGATATTTTATGACACAATTAAGAACTATATCTGCAATTAATTTGGTTAAGACTATCTTATATCTAGTGGGTTACCCTGGCTTTACAGACTGCTAGGGGTAAAAGAAGGGTCTAATCTATCATTTTAAATAGTTGATGTAAATAAATCTTAGATCACGTACGTTGTAAGAAATCTTTATTATTATTATTCGCGATATTTATACGCGTGTCTCTTTGAGTTGCTTTTATATTATTTTAATTTAAAATTTTCTATGAATTTAAGTAACAATCCGAGCGAAAAATCTGCGCTATAAGACATAACAGCCCTCCCTTGATTTTTATTTCAGACATATTTATTTATTTGTATTGTTACGCATTCAATGTCTTAATAAATATAGGATCAAATTAAAATGTCTTAGAGTGTTTTGTTTATAAATAGGAATCGCTTGAAATAATTACGGTATTTATTTTGAAAATGTATACTGTAATTTTTTAAGCCATTTTAATTGTAATCATGATATCGGCGTCTTATATACCTATTTATAAGAGAGATACTATAACAAGAACACGATCGTTTCTGTTGGCTTGCGATAGTGCTAGATGCTATGTTAGTTTATATGAAGTTATTAACTAATAAAAACATTTAGAATAAATTAAATAAATTATTTAAGAACCTTGTCTAATTTCATTATGTAGCTTAGATAAAGTGAGCCGACAAACCATTAGAAGGGTCAAGCGAAAGCGGCTCAAATCATCTTCTTAATAGACTAAAATTAAAGCCTTTTTGTTCGTTATGCATTTCTAAAATATCCAACCGATTGTTATGGAACTTTGGTGAGATATTTAGCATACGTCAGCGAACAGCACTAGTCCAAATGTAGCATTTTATGTAGATGGCTTGTTAGCCGAGATAGCCCAGTGGTTAGAACGCGTGCATCTAAACCGATAATTTTGGGTTGGTCAGCGGAAACCCAGGCAAGAACCACTGAATTTTCATGTGCTTAATTTGAGTTTATAATTCATCTCGTGCTCGGCGATGAAGGTAAATCGTCGTCATCGTGAGGAAACCTGCATGGTGTCAACGAAATGCCACACGTGTATTCCATCAACCAGCGTGGTGAAATATGCTCCAAACCTTCTCCTCAAAGGGAGACTAGGCCTTAGCCCAACAGTGGGAAATTTACAGGCTGTTCATGTAAATGTAGAACCTTATTCCCGGCGACGTGCGACGCCGGATCGACTAGCTAGGTTATAATATGACTAATGATAATATGATACTTTTATGTCTTGATTTATGATAAGATGTAATAAAATGACTAGAAAATACCGTCAAATAGTTCCAACGGCTAAAGCCGTGTTTATCCATCAATCTGTTGTCGAGCAATCGATCAAAGTCAACTTACCCTATTATTTTTACATCAAAGGTTTATTTTTCGCGTTCGTACGTCGCTTGTGTTTGATTCAGCGGTGATTTTGTTTGTTAAGATAAATACTTCATTAATTCGTATTAAATGTATGGGGAATTTATATATTAATTATACTATATTACAAATTCGAAAGTAACTCTGTCTGTCTGTTACTCTTCCATGGCCAAACCACTGAACGGAATTTGATGAAATTTGGTAAGAACTTGCTCCTCACCAAATTTCATCTTGAACCCCAAGGCTATTTAATGCCTAGCACCTGATAACCAACCCCAAAAATGCGAGCGAAGCCGCGAGCGATAGTTCGCTTATAAGTTTGATAGTAGTTGTTACATTATAATCATATAATATAGTAAAATAACAGACTGCTAATGTCTAACTCATGGCAAAGGCCTCCTCTTTCTTTCGAGGTAAAGGTTTGGAGTTTATTCCACCACGGTGCTGCAATGCGCGTTGGTGGGTATATGTGGCAGATTCTAAGCCGCCACAGGTTTGATGGTTTCCCCACGATGTTTTCCTTCACTGTCGAGCTAGAGATGAAATATGACTGTATCACGGCGAGTGCTCTGAGGAATTATTATCTCTAATTCCTGCTTCCCCTTTCCTTCATAGATCATCTCAACTGTGACATCGACCCCATCGCGCACAAAGAAATTTGGCTCTTCTCTTTGTCGCATCGCCAAAAAATGGAACTCTTTACCAGCACATGTGTTCCCCTCCTCTTATAACCTGGGTGCCTTCAAACGAGGCGTGAAGAGGCATCTTGCGGGCCGGCATGGCGAGGGCGACTAGTGTAGCTCATTCTTGTTGACTGTAGTGGTCATCTTCGCGTTTGGACTCCACTTATACTTACCATCAGGTGGAGTGGAGTCATATGCCTACCCGGACAGTACACAAATAATTTGCTATCTGATGGTAAGTGGTTACCAACGCTCACAGACATTGGCACTGTAAGAAATACTAACCATTCCTTACATCGCCAATACGAGATTTCACCAAGATTTTACCCAGACGAGATTTCACCAAGATTTTTGATATATTATAATATTGAATATTGATTTCCACTATTATTTAAGTTTGTATTGTACGGTGAGTCTCATATTTAAAAAAATAATAAATACAAAAAAAATGTTTAAATGGTACAAACATTCTTTATAAATAAATAAATATTGGACAACATTACATACATTACTCTGATCCCAATGTAAGTAGCTAAAGCACTTTTGTTATGGAAAATCAGAAGTAACGACGGTACCACATACATCCAGACCCAAGACAACATAGAAAATTAATGAACTTTTTCTACATCGACTCGGCCGGGAATCGAACCCGGGACCTCGGAGTGGCGTACCCATGAAACCGGTGTACACACTACTCGACCACGGAGGTCGTCAAAATCAAAGTCTAAGAATCAAAATAAATTATTCTTATACGTTATTCGATAAAATTAAAATCAAATTACATTATTTATTCCGCTAAATGACATTAAGCATACCACAAAAATGTTTTCATTTGTATTCCGACATTCTCTACGAAATTATTTCGTCAATCTACAGAGGTAAAATACCTACTGTCTAATATTCTGCTACGTAATCTCATGTTGATAGCGTAGAGGTTAAAAAACGAGAATCTTAAGTGAATATTGCGGGTTCAGTACTTTAAACATTTTCTTATAATCTTTTCTTTTGGCTTACTTTCTATATAAGAGGTATTTGTTCATCAGTAAGACATTTCCGAGCTGGTATTTACCAACATTTAATTCCCTGGTCATTGATATTTTTCTACCTTACGTCGCTGTTCGTATGCAATCATAAAACGTATTTTTTCTTATTCTAGTATTTTAAGGGGCTTTTATAGGCAGCCTTTTATGTCGGCCCCATCGTTACACGCTAAATTTAATCAAAATTGGTTAAAAAATATGACTAAATCAGTTTGAGAAAATTACTAACAAATTCATAAATTATATTGCTGAAATACTCGTAGGGTTACTAAGAACAGAATTAAAAGCACCAATATTAAACAAATTTAAATTTAGTTCATATTTTAGTGTTTCTCAAACTGTGCTTACGGACACATGCCAATAACAAGTGTGAGACATCTTCTCAGTTGGGAGTGTCACTTTTCCTCATTACATGCTTAAATTTGCCTGGTGGAATGTGTTCAGATCTGAGTCTGAATGCATAAAGCGTCTTATACAGTGACTCGTACAGTCCGCAATTTTTTTTTGTTATACCGTTTCCGTAATAACATTTGCAAATGCTTTGCATCAAAAATATAATTTCGTCTGAAATTTATGTTTCCCGAAGAATTGCTGAAACGAAAAATTTTACAAAAATACTCTGTACGAATACCTCAAGAAGATTTACAGAGTTCGTATGTAGGGAACAAATCTTGTTGCCTTATAAATTTTCAATCATTTCGCTACGTTTCTACAGACGTGAGATGTATTGAGTGCAGTTTTCGAAAGAAGTACCTTTATATTGTGCTAATATTATTGCATTGTATATGTAACTTTAGTTCAATGTATGTTTGTATGTCAATTAAAGGCGCTTTTGGATTTTGATACGTTTTTTATGTTTCTAGCATGAGTTTCAAGCGTGATTGTCACCAGCCTGTAAAACCGAAAATCTTTAGAATTTTGTATATATATATATATATATATATATAAAAGCGAAATACCACTCACTGATTAATCACGAAATATACCTATTACACCTACAAACTTGAAATTTGGCAGATATTCATTACAGAGTGTAGAAATCCGCTAAGAACGGAACATAGGAAACTCTACCCCTAAGGGTGTAAAATGGAGGTTGGAAGTTTGAATGAAAGTCCTGTGTTTTTGAAGTAAGAGACTTGAAATTCTATACTCTATAGATGGTGTGGAGGTGTACTGATAATGTATCTTTAGAAATCATCTCCCTTTTGGGGTTAAAACAGGGGATGGTAATTTGTATGAAAGTCCAATGTTATCGAAGTTAAAGTAATTATGGCAGAAGGATTTTAAATGATATTTACGTATAAGAATTATTGAAAACAACTACTTACTATTACAATATTATGAATATAGTTAAATTGTTTCTAATAAATAAAATCTGAATCTATTGAACCGATTATCCGACAATAACATTTTGTTTTATTTCAGTAACAATCTTACAGTTACAAACTGAAATAAGATCATATCAATCCGCGAGCACAGATTATTATTAATAATTAATTACAATGCATCGTCTTAGAATTAATATTAGAGAAGAATCGCCAAGAAGGTCACTAATTGAACTAATAACAATAAAATATAGGTCAATGTGTGTTATCTATCCAAAAATCTTATCAGCAAGAAATAGCAGAGAGTTTCTCTAAGAAAGTATTTGTCCGATAATGTCTATTCACTTTCAAAGGCGAAAATGGGCTACCTTTCTATCATCAATGGAGACGTTGAGATGCTGTGACGTGTGTCAAGATTTTTTTACGTAGTTGCAAGAAATAAAATATCAAATAATACTACATTACAACACTTATGGATGGATAATCTGCCTGAATCTCTTAACTCACTGATCATAAAGATCCAAGCCTTCTTTTCGAAGGGAGAAGAGGTATTAGCCCATCAGTGGGCCATTTGCATTCTGTATTTTTTTTTACTTTACTTCACTTAGCAAAAATATACATATCTGATGAACATAGCAAGGATTTGGATACATTTTACCTTTTTTTTTTTTTTTTCAAAAATAATTCTTGCAAATTTTCTTATACCTGATATTTTGGTATATTATTCTGCTTAGACCAAATTTTCCTCAACCAATTTGTTTTATGTATATTAGTCCTTTTGTAAGTATGTCAATAATCCGAGATAAATTATAAGGACATGTTTCCAGGTACAGACAAACCATTCAATTGAATATTTCTCAAAAATATACATTTAGATCGAATAGTTCCCAATCTGACATTTAAATCGGATAGTTAGCCTAAATGAAATAAGTCACAAATATCGATTAAAGCGCTTTCAAATTGTAATCTTGCAAAATTTGGTGGGCAATTGCAAGCACTGATCGTTACCATAATTTATCGCTTAATACCAAAAAGTTTAACGCCGGAGCAGATTCTATCTCCTCGCTTGCCGAAGAATTCAAATCTATCTTGGTCTACTCGACGGATATTACGAGATAGTCCAGGGTTCAAGATCGCAACAAAACCAAAAGTTCCGCGAGCACGTTCCTCGCAGATATTGCGGCATAAATTCTGACGGAATACATTATTAAGGCGCTTTTACGTAGTGTTCGTGTTCCTCGTGTTTTATCATTGAAATGGTCTTCGTATGGAGTTAGTTGAAATTGATACGTTACGTATATTCAACCCTTTATATCTCGTTTAGGACAATTTTATTTTGTTATTTTTGTATTCATTTTATATTCTGTTTGGGTTGGTTGTGTCTAAGCAAATGTTTTTAGTGAACTTTACATAATTTTTGTCAAAATTGAATGGTTAAATTTATAATAAAAAAGGAGATACCAACAAATTGTATTGAAAGCATCGATGCGTCTAATGCTTGGATTTAAAACGAAGATGGACGATTTGACTTGGACAAATAGAAATTAGTTTTGATGTGTTTGTTAAAAATCATTGAAAGAAAATCAACCGAAGAAGTACCGTACCGTATATTTGTACCTCTTACGTATATCAGACAACTTCACTTCTTGCAAGTCCATCTGCGTAGGTACCACCCCACTCATTAACCACTCCACCGCCAAACAGCAAACTAATTTTTTTTTAATGATATCGGCAGGCGGACGAACAAATGCACCACCTGTAAATGGTCACCACCGCCCATAGACAACGGTATGGGCGGTGCTGACCACTTACTATCGGGTGACCTAATTGCTTTTCAGCCTGCCAATATTATTAAAAACAACAGGTGCGAAGCGATTTCACGTGGAAAGGGTTTTGTGAGAACAAGATCAAATAAGATTAACTCATCGAGACATATTCCTACGGTAAACAGCTAATAACATAATACCTTGCAGTTCTTTTTAATGTAAGGATTGTCGACAAGTTCATATATATAGATCATTTATAGGAAAAACAAACTGTGACTGAAAAATGTCACTAACGGAAAAATAAAACCAATTGTCGTTGAACTATTTTAAAAGTGTTGGACAGTTTCCGATTTCACAGTACATTAAGCTGGCGTTTCACTAAGATATATATTATATCCCGTGACATAAATTACATCTCACTAGTGATGTTCATACTAGATAATATATGTTTTTTGTCGGTAAATTATTAAAAAATATTAAAAATTAATTAAATAATAAAATTTAAATACATCTTTATTTATTAAGCATACAGAAACAGTCTCATTGCTTTAAGCGATTTCTTGCAACATACGAAAAAATTAGTAAGAAATCGGGTAATTCAAATGGTATAGTGGCCTAATATCTAGTGACTTAAATAAGATACATACTCGTAAGACGAAGACGAGTAACATCCCTTCAAGGATGTATTCCGAGTCAATGAAAATGACGTTTGGAATCTACAACTTCTAATGCAGACATATTAATATTACATATGAACACAATATATTTACTATAAAAAATAATAATAAAAACTTAAAACTTAAATTGTGATGCCTGTTAATATAAAAATTCAGGAACACTAAAATAACCCATAAAAATTAAATATATGATACGCCAAAGGCACGGATAACATATATCTGAAGATAGCCGTAAGTTAATTTAACAAATGTTATTTACATAAAAAATCGCTCGATCGATCGAAAGCAAATTGTTTGCAATATAAAATACGTTACTTTTAAATGGAAATAGTGTAAGTATTATTCAAATTACATTGAGAGATATTCATTAATAAACTCATATCTCAGTGTGAAAAGCCGGCTTAAGGCTAAAAGCAATTGAAGTGTGATTAAAGCGATAGCAGCAATCAAGCAATCCGTACCAATCGACCAAAAATAGGCACTCTCTAAAAGCCCGATAGCCGATAAGAACTAGCTTGAGCCGGTTTTGTCCGGTTCCATCTGGAGTATACTGGAATATTTTAGCCCCTTGGTTTGTGCCTTTGCCAGACAGTTGAGGCCGATTAAGGTTTCTATTTTAAGAGCACATAAATTCTTGAAGCTATTTTAAGTTAGTTGCGTGATTTCTTTTATTTTAATTTTTTTTTATTTAAGTTTAATTTGTTTAAAATCTGTAGCAAGAAATCATCGATATCTATTTACTGAGTTCTTAAATATATTTATTAAAATATTAGCTGAGATTTGTTTTTGTCAAAAGGCTTCGGAATGTAAAACCGATAACGGTGAACTTTTAAACGATTTATTTGGTTTATAAATTATTGGATAAATTTCGCGATTGTAGAAATAAAATGTGTAAACAAATTGGATGGTCGAAAAAGATCTTAAACGAACATGAATTGCGAATTCGGGAATTTAAGCTGAAAGTCTGTTGATTGGTATCGCTTCATTCGAATTTAACGAGGTACATTGAACACATTCGCTTTAAAAAAATCTCGCTTACAAATTAGAAAATTTTGAATGTGAATCAAAAACTAAATCTAAACATACTTTATTCAAGTAGGCTTTTAAACGCCAATAAATTAGACGGATATTTATCTTCTTAATAGACGAAAAAATCAGTTTTATTTTTCTCCTAAAGTATTATATGATTTAAATTGGTAACAGTTCATGTTTTGGCCAATTTATTTTGGAATCGCATACATTGCTCTAGGAAGTATATTTTGACTTTGAGAAGTCAGAAAGATAATAAAAATTCCTGTATAGTGTGTTATAAACCTTATATTTTTTATTAAGTTGTAACTATTTTACGGAAGGCAATGATTTCATAAAAACTTAATCGTTGGAAATATCTTTATTTTAAATAGTCCTTACAACGTTTAATAGAGACCCAATTAAAAAAAAAAGCCTTCTAATAAAGATTTTTTGCTCCATAATTTAATTTAATGTCGGCTAAGACTTCTTAGATTTTTTATTTTTTATTTGGTTAATCTGCATGTTATGTATTATATATATTTTTTAATTTTTGTGTGGAATTAAATAAAGCTGTAATAATAATAATAATAATATAAAATACTTCTTAGTACAAATTTCACAAACTTAAGATAATTCGATTTTTAAAAAAGCGCTTTAGATGTGCTCCGATACAATTTTTTTTATTTTTTAATATTTAGGTAAACGTTTTACTTCAAAAATATAAAAAGGCTGCAATACGATACGACTTTACGATTTGTAAATAATTTATCATTAAAGCAAAAGAAATATAAAATAAATTTTGATAATAATTATTATTTACGATATTTTGTCCGTATAAATAGTAGTGATGGCCTAAAAAATACAATCCGTGTATTTTAGAGATTATTGTCTTGTTTTATAGATTAATTTTTGTTATAATTCATCTAGTTATTGCTGGTACAGGAAATCACTATGTGGAAACATCTGTCTGCTGAAATTCTGACACATTAATTTACCGACGTGCCTTCTCAGAGCTTGAATTAACCGCCTCAAATAACAACCAGTTCCTTAAGAGACGTTTGCATAGTTTTTGTACCACCAACCAATGCTAACCAAGCTTAGTTGATAATATAGAGGACGCCTTTTGATGACCATATTAATATGCTTGTTGACTTCCAGGCAGGATATATAACATACATATATAATTATATTTAACTAACATGACTGTATTTTTAGATGCTGAAAAAGTTTTACTAACTACTGACTTTCTTGCCGGTTCTTCTCGGTAGAATCTACATTCCGAACCGGTGGTAGTTTACTTAATATAGTTTGTTAAATGACGATTCAAAAGTGCTTGTAAAAGCCTACTTGAATAAAGTATATATTGATTTTGATCATGATTTTAAATACGATATGTATGTGTTTTTCCATGTAAAAGCATCACGCAGCAATCCCGTGATGTTCAATATTATGAAAGTCATATTCATAAAACAAAACATTGTTAATGAACTCCATAATAAGGCCGCTTGATTGATGTATTGAAATATTTAAATGCATATTAAATATTTAATTAATCTCTATTTAAATATTTTAAAGTTTAAATACATCTATGGAAATAGTTACCAGTGTTCCGAACTGAACCTGGCAGGCTGTTCCTATCGTGACTAAACAACGCAGATTTGATTCGTTGGTATATATCGGAATTTCCCAGAGGATTTGAAGATCACTCCATCGATGTGATTCGAATTGTATCGGTTACCGTTCGAAATCTTGATGTTTCAATTGACCTACAATATCGAAATCTAAGTGTTGTGTTTTGGATATTTAGAAAGGATATGATTTATTTAATTAAACACCTGGATATTGAATCAAACTCGGCGATTCTAATATGATGAGGATCTTAGAATGATTTACTTGGTGGTAGGATTTTATGTAAGTCTGGGTAGGTTCCACCGACTTCTCGTATATTATATTGCCAAGCAGCAATACTTATTATGGCTATGTCCTGATTTGAATGATAAGTGAGACAGTGAAATACAGGCATTTCTTACAGTACATTGGTATTGCTAGAAATATTCTAGTAGTAGTATATTATAGGTAGTGGTGACAATTTACTACCAGCTGGCCTATATGCCAGTCCATGTATCTATGACATCATGTCTACCAACGTTGGTGGTGCATTGACTTTTGAATATTTCATTCGGCGTTAATGCGGCCAAATTGGTTGGCCCATATGTACACGATGTCATGAAAAAAACTTTTACCTGGTTTCAATTTTATATATGAATATAGATGAATAAATGACATGACATGACATGACATGAATCTAAGATAAGCATTCGCTGGCGGTTTTTCCGAACCGATACGATTTGGGATCCTTAAAAAAAAAGGCCGAGAGACAGGTGTAACTTTCTTAAAGGCCGGCAACGCATCTGCAAGTCTCCTGGTGTTGCAGATGTACAGCGCGGTAGTAGTCACTTTCCCTCATGATGTCATGACCGTTTACCACCTATACCATAATTTTTTTTATTATGGTAAGTAATTAACACTACCCTATATTATAAATATCTCAATGTTTGACAATGCCTCCTTCCGTTTGAGGCTAAGTGTCTATTTTATCGCAAGACTCAATGCAGATTGATAGATTCACAGTGGGAGATTTTCCTTTAATACTTGGATACTTTAATACCTCACGATGTTTTCCTTTACTTTTTTTATTTGATTATACAACTTAGTCTTATTGGTGTATGTTACGTGGATTTAATTGATTAACGCTTTGTTTGTGTGAGAGTTTGCATGTGTGAGTATGAGTTAATTAATTGTATACGAAGGTGTTTTTTTTTTTCATAAATGTATCTGTGTAAGTTATATTTGTATATAAGAAGCGTATCTGTGTTTAATGTTATTCCTATACAAATATATTCGTACGCGGTATTGAGTGTATCTATTTGCGTATCTTTCTTTTACGTGTTTCATAAATATTTAGTTATATGAGTCTGAAATAACTTTAAACAATTTATAACGTACGGCGGCTTTGCATTTAAAGAAAATAGACTGATTGTTTTGTAACAGTAAGTTACGTAAGTTAAAAGAAAAAATCTAGATTTTACGAGAATCAGAAAAAAGAACACAATTTTTTATTATATTCATAGATTTTTTATTTATTTATTTATTTCAGAAGATCTTTACTTATTGACACTGGTATGGCAAGAAGTAAAAAGTACTCCTTGTTGTGTATCTGACGACGCACCAAATACGCGAATCCGCTGTGCACGTTTAAAGACTAGACTGCGAGTGAGCGCGCGCACGACCGATTGCATTGCTGGCGGATCCGCGTGCGTGGTGATCCTCAACTCAGGATGCATCTTAAACCATCGAGACGCCGCCAACATGACACCTAATATTTTAGTTGCATGGCTCCTTCATACTTTTACACTTGTAAAATTTGATAATAATAATCTGAAAAAAGACGAGTCCAATATTGTCAAATTTAATTAAATCATCTTATATAACATATTTTGAACCAAACGTTAGCGCGATTTAGAACTATATGAAAATATGATATAAAGTTATTACCCCTTGTAACTTCTGATCGCTATCGATTTTCTGACCCCTTGTGAACTTAAAAAAATGCCAAGAGTGTGGTATTTGAAGTTCATACAATAATTCGCTTTCATGGTTTTTTTTTTATTTGAAGGTTATTCGTGAACATGTTGAAATGTTTGCATCTGAATTATAATATAAAACATAAGGTCTGGCTTAAGTGAAACCCTGTAAATGTCCCAGTGGGCTAAGAACTGCTCTTCCTTTGAGGAGTGGGTTTGGGGCTTATTTCACCACGCACCAATGCAGGTTGATGCAAACACGTGTGTAACAGTCACTGAAATTAGACGCAATATGTAGGTTTCCATACGATGTTTTCCTTCACCGCCAATGAGTACAATACAAGATGAATTATAGGCACAAATTATGCATATTGAAATCCATTGATGCTTGCATGGATTTGAACTCGCAATACACGGTTAAGATGCACACGTTCAAACCATCGGACCATCTCGGCTCGTGAATCTATGTATTATACAACTGAAAAACTACAAATCCAATATAAAACTTATACAATATGATGCAGCACTTTTCAAAAAAGGATTTTGTATATATATTTTGTTATTATTAAATATTAATTAAACAAATATAAAAATATTGTAATCCATAATACAATCGCCTATTCAAAATTTCATTAGAAACCGACTGGCCTGGCGTTATTGAATAAAATAATATTCAAACAAACAAACTTTTGCATTGAGTTAATTTGGATTTAGTTCATTTCGAAATGGAAAAAATAAAAATAATTGTTAACTTAAATTTTCAATCAAAAATTTTACAGGAAATTATGCATTGAACTCATTAGTATAGTGGTTTACTATGACCGCAGATCAGACGTTCTGGGTTTTAACCCCCGGTCGGGTTAAAAGAATGTACTGGGATTTCCTGGCGATAAAATTTTAGTTATCGATCAGAGTTAGGACGTTCTCAGTATTTGTACTCGTTCGTTCTTTTGTACTACTTACTCGTACCTCGGGAAGTACGTAGTACGATATTATTCTGTAATATAAGATTTTATAAATACACTTGAATTTGATTACTTTTAAATATAAAACAAAATCTGCATTTTCAAATATAATTTTAGTACCTATAGTACAGGCTCGGCCTAGTTTAGGTACTAGAGTAACGTGTATCACTTAAAAAAAAAAAAAAACAATTACAAATAAACACTGAAATTATTGATTATAACTATAAACAAATAAAATAATATTTGTAAAACAATATTAGTTCATAGTTTTAGTGGTTAATGTATTGGGCGCTTACAATCGACGCGACTACATACGCCATAATGACCCGTATTAGTTACACTTAACACTTCTTTTTCTATGATACACTGGCCGCTGTTGGATAGTTATAATATCTGGTCGATGCCGAGGGTAGCGAACAAAAACTTTGTTGTTAATTGTATTGTCACTGATTGTATTAACCGCACTGCATATTCTTTAAAATCTCTGATGTAGGTATACAAGTTTTGATTCTTGTTTATTTTATCAATAAATGATTTGAATTTGAATGATTTGAATTCAACGAATAACCATCTAACTTATACCTTATTCTAATCAAAGAATAGAATAAGATAAATCTTACCTTTACAAATTGCTAACAGCTTAATAGGGTAGGTACCACCTACTCATGTTATGCTTAAGTTCGAAGAGTTGACCAGTGGAACTAAAGGCACTAGGTAAATAAAATCTCAGTTCCCAAAGTTTTTGGTACATTAGTTATGTACGAAGTGGTGAAAATTTTAGACAGCGCCAATGTCTATAGGTAGTGATGACCTTTCATCATCAGGTGGCCTATTTGACGGGCGACAGACTACCGTACCCAGACTGTACAAAGCTCTACAACCAAGTAGATATTTAACATACCGTGAACAATTGGTGATGCTTTTCCAAATTGGAAACCGATACTGAATAGAAGACGAACGTGTAGTCAGAATATCTGATATAAATGAGCTATCATAGATATCACATAGTTATTCTTTAAAATAATTCCAATAAAAGCAAACTTCATTAAAGGAGGCTTGTACAAGCACTTTTTGAATCATCAATTAACAAGATTAAGCGAAATATAAATAAGGTTAGGTCACATTGTAGAAACACACGGAGTAATTTTCATGGCTTTAATAAGTACATAGACGTCAAATTTATATTAAGCCACATATGTTTTCGAATTATAATCAGGTGAGCGTTTATGTGAGATTACAAAATGTTAAAAAAACTGAACTCATATAAACGCCCTTTTTTATAGTGCAATAACATTTAGATTACTAAAAAGGATGAGGATTTATACATTTTTTTAAAATAATTATGTAGGTATTGTAAATTAAATTGCCAACAACAAAAAACCTACTCAGACTTTGGTACAAATCTTTTCTTATTGGCTTTATGTTCAGCAAGTTGTCGCCCGCGGATTCGCATTCATTGTAGGAGTTGGTCATCAGTTGTGAGGCATAACAAGTAATATATATCCTTCACTGGAGTACAAGAATGCTTCATACAAAATTTCATCAAATTTGGCTCAACGGTTTGTCCCTGACAGAGCAACACAGAGAGAGTTTCTTTCGCATCTATAATATCAGTACAGATAAACATGCGGGATGTTTATTTATCCACAAATACATGCAACTGTATATATTTGTTTCTTACGAATAAATTAACCTGTTTTTAAAATATATATTTATATCTCAAACAAATAACAATGTCATAATCGTATTTATTATTTAAAAAGCGTTCAAGAAATATTAGGTAAAAGTTATTAGTGGGTATTATACCTAGCTAATTAGGCGAAGTATTGTACCTACTATCATTCATTATTCTATCTCAATTATCGTTTTACGTTCCTAATATGAAGTACAAGAGTAATTACATGTATAACTTGAAACCACTAGAGTTCAATACGTTGAAAGCAAAAAAAAAAATCATCGTCGCAATAAAAACTATCCGATCTATCAAATTATCGCTCAACTGATCGTCGGATTCGTTTATCGATCAAGTGTTACGTTTAAACAAAGTTTATTTTGTCGTGTAATCAAATATCGTTTGTTAACGTTCGTGTTGATGGCTTATCGGAATATTTTAAATTATTTTTTATTCTTATTAAGAGCAATATCGTTTAAGTTTGTGTATATTACTTTTTCGTTATGTATAAAATAAGTCTTACTAAAATTGAAACACGTTTGTGACCATTTACTCATTCGAGTCAATAAAACTGAACAAATTTTGATAAAACTCTTCTTTTAGTTTAACAGAAAAGTTTGAAATATAGAAGGGGATAAATATATCTTTTAAATTATAATTTACATTTAGCAAAGGACTGGCTGACTGTGCTTAAATATTGGGCTAAGTCTATTTGATAATTTTTTGCCTCTAAATCAGCTTAGAAAATCGCCCACTGCTGATATTCGTGTCAGACTTGCATCCCATCATGCTATGAGAGTGAGTGAATCAGGAGTATTAATTTGATTCTGTAACAAACATACTCACTAACAAGTTTTATGCACCAAGAGTTTGTTGAACACAAATACTTCATTAAAACTTTATCTAAGATCCAAAATATGAAACTGAAGTTTTCATCATACGTCCCGACGTACTAGGTTATAAGGTTAGAAACGACGTAAGTTATCGTAAATGTATAATTTGTACAAACGTCTATGTTTAATTAATAGAATTACCTTTATTATAGTTTAGAATTTCACTGTTAGTAAAATAAAATTTTAACAGATAAGGAGACGTTATAGAAACTAATAATAAAAACTAAAAAGGGGTGATGAAAAACTCAGGAGATAGGAACACCTACTAGACAGAAGCGTATTTGACGAAGGATATATTCACAATAGTATCATCCCTCGCGAATGGCTTCAGAAATTAAGCCAGAGTACGTGAAGTCTACTTCCAACTAACGAGGCACTCATGAACCATTCCGGAGGTGATGATCACACGAATCAACTTCCATGCATTGGCAGAGATGATCTCTTCAAGCTTATAATATAACTTCGTCTAAATTTTTCGCAAATCCACCATCTCACAATAACTGTTGTGCACATACAGATCTGCAATGAATATAACGTACTATGTTAGTGAAGTTTACTGAGGCATATATCCAGTGAATTAATAAAGTTCCTAAATCTGTGCAGTCGTAGTGATCCCTAAGATCTAGCCCAAGACTTTACATGCACACAGGCAGAGAATAAATCCCAAGACACCAAGAGTACGGTGACGGAGAAGGATTCAAGATCCTCACTATGAACGAGGTACTGATACTATTTAACGGAGACGATCATCCTCATAAAATATGGGCCTTAAAAACTACAATTACACGGCAGTTTATCCGGCTATCCAAAAATTTTTGATTCTGGTCTATCAGAGTACCAGCCACTACCACAGGGTATATAAGATGCTACATCCTTAGATTTACCAATAGGTGCGCCATATGCTAGTCCGTCAAACTATTTTAAAAGAGAAACAAAAAATAATTCCTCACCAACACTATGAAGTACAATTCATAAGCCCATAAATAAAACACCAGATAAATAACAAGAACCAAATACAAGTGGCTTACAGGGTATTCTGACAAAAAGTACGAAGTGAATTCTCGTTGTAATTGAATAGCGAAAATCGACTCACTCCGGCTTGACCCAGATAGGAACAAACGTCAGTGTGAAACTCGGCTGGTGTAAGATTGATATTAAATATTGCCTCATATATATTTCTTTATATCGCTTCAACTTTATACGAAAGAGTTCTTAGTATTTTCATTGGCAGTAAGTCGTTTAATGTTTGTCTACAAAGAATTGATGTTATCAAATTAAATACTTCGTTTCATAATTTTTTTTATAAGTATCTTTTTTTATGATATACGTTGGCGGACGAGCAAATGGGCCACCTGATGATAAGCGGTCACCCCCGCCCATATACAATGGCGCTGTAAGAAATATTAACAATTTCTTACATCGACAATGTGCCACTAACCTTGGGAACTAAGATATTATGTCCCTTGTACCTGTACTTACACTGGCTCAGTCACCCTTCAAACCGGAACACAACAATACTGATTACTGCTGTTTGGCAATAGAATATCTAATGAGTGGGTGGTACCTACAAAGTCGGGCTTGTAAAAACCCTACCACTAAGTAAATCATGATGAAATTAATGAAACGATTATTACAAAGAAAGCAAAGGTTTCCTACCTAAAGATGTCGATGCTGAAATGTTTTAGGTTATATTTTGTATTATTAAACATTAAAAGATTGATGCTGTTAATAAGCAGCCAGTAGTGCCATTCGTTAGCGACTGTTCAAATCAAGACAAAACTAATTCTAGCTGAACAAACAGTTGCGGCTTTGGTTTCGATGTGGTTTGTTAGCGCTACGGCGACAACACGTGTACGAAGTTCTAATTTAGACGATCTTAAACTTAGCTGGTTTAAAAAGGTATTTTTATAATCATAAATTCCAGGAAAATTAGTTCAAATTTTCGGCTAAATGGTTCGTTCTTGAGAGTAATGTTTTATCAATAGACCGAAACAAAAATAAAAGTATTTTACTCTGAAAATGAAAAGAAGCTCCGAAAATGAAAACTTTATGGGATGATTATAATTAAATATTTCCCCGATTCGTTTTTTTATTTCATAAACTTAATTAAAAGAAACGCCATTAAAAAAATATTGTACCACAGCCTTTATAAATCGAGCGGCGCTAGGCGATTTGTAACAAGCAGTAATTAGCGAGTTTTTTAATCCTTTATACAAAAAACTTCAATTTTTTCCACTTTTGCCAGCGTTTTACGGTGAGTTGGCGTGTAATTTATTTTTATTAAACTAAAACCATTCTTAAATTATTTGAGCGAGGCTTTTTATAAAACATTTTCCACTTATATGCTCAAATGTAGTTGTCGTATTAGTTTTACTTGAGATTAAAATGGGAAGCGTCGGATTTAAATGAATTTATTCGTCTACACAGATACATGCATATGCCTGTCCGGGAGTTTTTAGTGAATTGTGTATTTGAAATAAATTTATCTTTTTTTAAATAATTTTTTCTTAACAGGCTTTTACGTGCATGTCTTTTTAAGTTCCATTTTATTTTTTATCTTTTTGGCTAACATTACAGGTTACTTTGCGTTTTTGGATAACATTTAAAACGAAAAAATTTCATCTCGTTTCTCTAGTGCCGAACTTGTATGGATACTAGTTTTCAACAGCAGTTTCGCCCGCGTGTTTGAGGGTTAGTCAATTTTATATATAAAAAGTTCCCTATCTATTGGGGTTTAAGATTGCTTCATACAAAAATGTCACTGAAGTCATTGTTTTAACCTTGAAAGCGTAACAGTTGGACAGAATACAGAATTACATTTGCATTAATGATATTAGCATAGATAGTAAGGTCCGAATTTGGGTTACAAGGACACGAACCAATAGAAGTTAAAAATTTGGAGATCGAAATGAATGTTAAAAATTCGGAGTTAGAAACTTGGCAAGGTAACATGCTCGTACCTCGCAAACAGGTAAAGCCGTTAATCCAACGCTGGATCTATCCAATCATATCGAATTACTGTCCCATCAAAGTATATGAGTGTGGGGGGACTGAAAATGCATCTGTGTGTGTGTTAAGAGCTATACCTAATATTACGACCAGGTAATCTACCTTGATAATTGCAGCCTTGGCTGAAGACGACCAGTAAGTCACAATCATCACTAATATACTAATATTGTTTAGATCGAAGTTCTTGTGTTTTTGTTTCGTACAAAATCTTACATACATTACATTTTAATTTAATTCAGTATAAAAGTTGATTATTATCAAAACAGATATTCCTAATGCACCTAATGTGACTTGTTATGTTTACATTTCTGGTTTTTCTTAAATTTTGAAGTGCAGTTAAAAATATATTATAATAATAAGATATTTATTTTGTATTTAAATTTTTTAAAAAATCGGCTACATCGTTTTAATATCAAATTCGTCTTAGCAATTAGCCGATTAACAAGAAAATTGCAAATAACAATAATATTATATCAATTAAATACAATTAAATTATGTACTAATATAGATCTATTTAATCAGCAACATTCGTACTTACAAGATTAAGGGTGAAGCTGGACCGGATTTAAAGGTCTGGAGGTCCTGCAGCCACATAGGAGGAGAGGCTCTGGGGCAACAGAGGAGTGAGGGCCCTAATTATTATTTTCCAAATTAGTTGAGGAACTCCATTTCTGTCAATACGGTTGCATTAAAATTGTTAACTCGTCGGAATCTCAATTGTGGGGGCCCCAAGCAGTGGGGGGAAGACAGCAAAAAAACTCAAATTAGAATATATTTTTATTATTTTATTAAATGATCTGATATGAAGTGTTTGCTCACATTGTGTTACGTATTCGATTGAAACTCTCTTCAAAATATACTATAATAGAGGTATTGTCATCCTCGATAATCCTTTGAATAATTTCATCATATTGAATTAGTTAAATAATAATTTTCGTAATACCACGCTTAGACAAAAGGTAGATATCCTTCAGCGACAGCGACAGCTTTGACATGAATTGAATGCAACGTAGCTAAACAGAATAAATCAGCTTGAATATAGGATACATTGCAGAATAACAGGTACTCTCGGTGAGGGGTTAGTAAAATTGTATCAAATCAAATCAAATCAAAATCAAAAAAGTCTTTATTCAATATAGAAGTGCTTACACTTGCTTATTGATTGTCAAAAATCTACCACCGGTTCGGAATTTAGCACCTCGGACCTGAGAAGAACCGGCGAAAGAAACTCAGCGGGATATATATATATATATATTTTTAACCATTATTATATACAATGATAATTATATTTTAGTTATTTGAAGCAGCCTGGAGGCGATCATTTCATTCCCAAGGTGTGCAGTCAAGTGTTCTCACGATCAGAAAATCAAAATTAAAATATTCTTTATTCAAGTCGGCTCATTAAGGCATCTTTAAATCGTCATGTTACAGGCTTGAATTATATGTACAGCTACCGGTTCGGAAATTATTATCGGATTGTATTCTTCCAAGAAAAATAGGCAAGACAGTCATTAATTACTGTTATCCACCATTTTAATTACAAAAGTATCAGTAAAATACAATTAAATTTTTATACATCTGTATGGAAATCAACAAATACTAAGTCCATGCTTTTATCAATAATCCGTCGCATCCGGTCAAGCGTACAGACACTCAACGTAACGAAAACCGTGCCTACGGTTGTGAACTTGACTTTAGTGTAGTTCGGTGCTACCTTCAACGCGCTTTCGACAGAGTCGTGAAGGTATCGCTCGGGTCTGGGCAGAACACTTACTGCATTAGACGAGTGAGGTCACAGAACTGTCCTACCGTTTCTGAAGTGCTGAGTGTTATCATTCTTATTTTGATTACTTTGTGTGTTAACCTAATAGTGTATGTTAAACTCATAGTTACGACCAACGCGTATATAAATTAGAATTTATATTTAGAACCTAATATTTATTTAAGTCTTTCATCTACCTTTTTATTTTACCTGATCATTTTTCATCTACCGTCTACCAACATTAATTATTATCTGAATTTTGTATAAATAGCGATGTATTTAAAATTAACTAATATCATTATTGTTGAACTTGAGCAGGGTGGTTACTCTGCCGGCTTAATAAATATTGTTTATAACAATACAACAATTCTTTCGCTGTCCTGGACCACCTTCCTATGTAATAAAGGCTTATTAAATATTAAATAAGTATTCTTGTATTATTTTCACGATTACCCACTGTACCCCCCACGACGGACAATAACAGTAACAATAAATCTGACGTCCCTACGACAAATATAATATTGTGTTAAGTAATGCCTTATTTGTCATTGTTTTATTGACATCAGCCTTAAATTATTTAATAGGGCATTTTAAAAATAACTGTGAAATCTTATTACTGAAACGAATATCGTAATCAAGAAGGATGTATTAACTTTAGATTAATATAATTGATAACAGTAAAATTTTTAACTAAAACAGTTTTCGTTTTATCGATAAATTCACTTATTTCGTTCAAAAAGTTTAAAGATTTATATTTGTATCAATAATACAATTTTTGACGTAAAACATTCAAACTATTGGAGTAACAATAAATAAATAAATAAATATTAATATTAAAAACAAGATACTTTCGTTGATAAAATATGTGTTTTCCTTATGATAATATGTATAGCAACGAAGTGTAGTATTGTATTATATATCATATTAATAATAATATCATATTAGTATATGCACTAAACATACACAAGGGAGTAGAGGACAGCGGTGGAGAAGGGCTCATGACGGCATAAGAGAGTCGGCTGATTCAAAGAATTTAAAAATGTCTCTGAATTATAATTATATTCGTCCGTATTGAAGGAAATGTGTTGTTGTTATACAATAATATTCCGCAGTTATTTTTAAGACAGCCTATTAAAAATATTTAAAGCTCAAGTTAAAAAACAACATTAATAAATAAGACATATTACTCAATATAAGATTATACAGATTAACATAAACAGCCTGTAAATTTCCCACTGCTGGGCTAAGGCCTCCTCTCCCTTTGAGGAGAAGGTATGGAGCATATTCCACCACGCTGCTCCAATGCGAGTTGGTGGAATACACATGTGGCAGAATTTCGTTGAAATTAGACACATGTAGGTTTCCTCACGATGTGTTCCTTCACCGCCGAGCACGAGATGAATTATAAACACAAATTAAGCACATGAAAATTCAGTGGTGCCTGCCTGGGTTTGAACCCGAAATCATCGGTTAAGATGCACGCGTTCTAACCACTGGGCCATCTCGACTCTACATACATAATGACAATGAATGTCCGCATGAACCATCACATATGACTTTTCACTTTTGTTAACCTCCCAACAATACGCAACGCTGAATTTTATTTTGGTATTACTTTTCAGCATTATAATTTTCTTTTGATGTAAAATTTAAGAAGTCGAATTGAACCTTTACGAATAACAAAATACTCGAAGGATAAATAATTATTTATACCCAAGCGAACATATCCGCGAAGTTATAATGGGCCGAAATAGACTCTACTTATAAAAATATTCTTACGCAAGATATAATGATACTAGGAACATGTTAGTATAAATTAAATACTTTTAAATATTATTATCATTTATTTTAAAATACTCGTTATTGGTGTATTTTGTTATATACTAGTTTCCTCTCGTGGTGTGGGGTAGCCGGGTATCTGTTGGTCATCTATTCTATCCCTAAAAAATTCAAAATTTCATTGAGTAGTTAATACTTTAAAAAATAACTATGAAATCAGCTTTCGTCGGCGATTTTTTCCTTGACCTTAAGAAAGAAGCCTACTCATTCCTTCAAGGCCGGCAACGCACCTCCACCCCAGGTGTTACCGATGTCCACGAGCGGTATTCGTCACTTCCCATCACGTGACCCGTGAACTCGCTTGTCAAATATGCCGGCAAAATTAAAAAATAAAACAGACAAATGCTTAAGACATATATATACTAATTTATAATATTATTTTGGATCTCTGTATAGAAATAAAGGAAGAAATAAATTCTCCTATCCGATCACCGTGTTATGATTAAATAAAATAAATAGTGACACCCAGTAAATTACCCAGTAATAGACAAAAACCTTCTTTCCAAAGAGATGGAATTGTCTTCCATGCCGCTGCTCCGCCTGATTGGTATATAAGCTTGTCAGTTTTTTCTGACAGATTTAGGTTTCTTCGTGATGTTCCCCTTCACCGCTGAGTTGGAGATGAATGAAAGATATAAATTTATCTGTTGAACGTCACATTCGATAGAAACTAATAAAATTCGGTCAATAGAAATAAATGTGTCAACTGTTATGACTTTGCAGGAAAAATTTCAAGTTCCATACTAAATAAATAAATTATTGCTGCTTTGATAATTTACTGTCGGAAAAATATTATATATATTTTTTACGTTAAAACTTTTTTTTTTAGATTTTTTTTGTTTGTACATATTATGCAAAGGTAGACATTTATTTGTTTATGTATTTATTTATTTATTTATTATATAAAACTGATATGGGTAACATTCAAAGTCAATACGTCTTTTGAAGGTGACGTCTATGTCTCGAGATTGTAAACTGCTGAAATATTGTAAACGGTGATTTAACTCAAACTAAAACGTCAAAAATTTCGATAGCTTATGATATTTCGGTTAGGTTAGAATAGAGTTTTTATAATTTAAATTTAATTATCTTCGGTAGATTATAATCAACGGAAAAGTAATGCATTAAATTGTAAGCAGTATGTTACGGTTCACAATCTTTCGACAGTTCACAATCACGCGGGATAGATTATAATCTAACGGTATTTACAATTTTACGGTGACATAAATATCCTGTTCAATTAAACTTGTCTTTGAAAGATTACATGTTTATTACTGAAAAAAAATAATTATTTAAATTTAGAACAAAATTTTAGAATTATAACCATATATATATTACTGAGCCGAGATGGCCCAGTGGTTAGAACGCGTGCATCTTAACCGATGATTTCGGGTTCAAACCCAGGCAGGCACCACTGAATTTTCATGTGCTTAATTTGTGTTTATAATACATCTCGTGCTCGGCGGTGAAGGAAAACATTGTGGAAACCTGCATGTATCTATATTCAACGAAATTCTGCCACATGTGTATTCCGCCAACCCACATTGGAGCAGCGTGGTGGAATATGCTCCAAACCTTCTCCTCAAAGGGAGAGGAGGCCTTTAGCCCAGCAGTGGGTAATTTACAGGCTGCTAATGTAAATATATATTATTTAAATATTGCAATCTTAACCAACGAAATTTCACTTCATAAATGTCAGAGTGAAATTGTTAACAGTTATTTTATCCAGCATTTATTTGGATGATATTAAATAATAAAGCGACAAGCGGAAACTGCCCTCCTGACGCCATTCAACTGCAAGACTGGAATTCTTCGCTCTATACTATATGTTACTGGCTAGAGAGCTAGTCCAATGACACGAAGCTGCGAAACGAGCGTTTTAATAAGCACGAGTTATATGAAATTTAAATAAAAAACATTCTTTGCTTAAAATACAGTGAACCTTAAGTTAAGTTTAAGAGGTCGCTGTGCTTGTAGTTACAGCAGCTCACTAATTTCCAAATTAAAAAGAATCAATACGAAATTTCACTATTACAGTTGCAAATAAGTGGGTACTTACCTGATCTGGTGGCGCAGTGGGTAGAACACGTGAATCTTAAGCGAAGATTACGGACTCACATAGACAATGGCACTGTAAGAAATATTAACCATTCCTTACATCGCCAATGCGCCAGGAACCTTGGGAACTAAGATCTTATATCCCTTGTACCTGTAGTTACACTGGCTCACTCACCATTCAAACCGGAACACAACAATACTGAGTACTGCTATTTAGCGGTAGAAGCGGATGAGTGGATGGTACCTATCCAGGCGGGCTTGCACAAAGCCCTACCACCAAGTAAAACCCAACAGAGGGATATGTATTTTGTATAACCTACCTTACATGATAAGGCTTTCAGAACGATTTTTGTGTAGAACATTTTAAAGAATGTTTTACGATGACCTCCGTGGTCGAGTAGTGTGTACAACGGTTTTCATGGGTACGCCACTGCGAGGTCCCGGGTTCGATTCTCGGCCGAGTCGATGTAGAAAAAGTTGGTTAATTTTCTATCTTGTCTTGGGTCTGGGTGTTTGTGGTACCGTCGTTACTTCTGATTTTCCATAACACAAGTGCATTAGCTACTTACATTGGGATCAGAGTTATGTATGTGATGTTGTCCAATATTTATTTATTTATTATTATTTACACAATACACAAATCAAATCAGTTACGTTTAGGTTTTTTGGAACGAATTTATTTTACGCGGCTTACAGTAGAGTGAACTCGCAGAAATCGTCAGTTAGGGGTAAAGCGTATTAAAACTTAATTATGTTTTGATTCACTCGGGATTATTAATAACGATTTTATTTCTTGTCATTTAAATATTCTCCATTATGTTAACTTATTTAAGTGTGTATATTATTAAATATGTCACATGTAGGGAATGTAATTTCGTTCCTACTAGGTGTCCCATGACATTTATTTGTATCTCTACGGGAATTTTGTCCGTACGTTTGGAGTTTCTTATGTTTAATTGTTTTTTTTTTGTACAATAGTGTACCAGCATATTTCACTTACCAGGCCATATCAAGTTATAAACATATATATATATATATATATATATATATACAATTTTGATCTATATATGGTATTCATATGTAAATAAATAAATACTTTTAGGATTATAAGAGTCAGTTTAAAACGCCGTGTTTTCGCTCCTTTGCATTGAATCAAAAATCAAAATCAAAATATACTTTATTCAAGTAGTCTTTACGAGCACTTATGACACGTAATTTTACCTAACTATATCAAAAGTAAAACTACCACCGGTTAGGAATGTAGATTCTACCTAGAAGAACCATACACATAAACACATGTAATTTTCAAAATAGTAAATCACACAGTAGTTAACTAATCACGTCCCTGTCGTGGCCGCACTTGTTTGTGCGGACTACGGATCAAATGTAATATGTTTACTCTGTGCCTATATTATAGAATAGCCTGGGTCTCGATCTGAACATTTTTACTGCTATCTTTCTAGACGACGGGAACACTTTTGTATTCACATATAAAGGTTAGACGATAGAAGCTTAGATGTAACAAAATTGGCTTTGTTATTGTTACTGCCGTATTTATTTCTGTAATATAAAATACATAACATAAAAATGCAAAAGTGTATATGGGGAAGTTTTATCCCTTTCGATATTTCCCTTTGAATAATTCTGATGATGATGTCATCTCTTCTTTCAAGAACACAACTAATCAAAATTCTTGAAGTTTAAGGAAGCATCGAATTTGGTAATATTGATAATATAATCAGGTCTACAATTTAATTGCAGCACCAGCCTATTAATTTCCCACGAGAGGAGAAGGTTAGGAGCTTATTCCACCACGCTGCTCCAATGCGGGTTGTATGAAATTGCATGCAGGTTTCCTCACGATGTTTTCCTTTACCGCCGAGCACGAGTTGAATTATAAACACAAATGAGGCTCATTAAAATTCATTAACTTAACCTAATCTAACCATTAGGCCAGCTCGGCTCAATATAATTAATTTGTAAGCAATTTAATCAGTGTTAATGTTCATAAACGCCATTGAAAACAAACACCACCTTGTGCGTTTGTGATTCGGTGTTTTTTATCCCATAGCTTCTCCCCTTTCCCTTTGACGCAAGATATACTAAACGCTTCAACCAATTTCGACGAATCCGAAGTCAAAGTCAAAATATTCTTTATTCAATTAGGCTCAAAAGCGCTTTTGAATCGTCATGTTACAGTATTGAATTAATGTAAAGCCACCGCCGGTTCGGAATGTAGATTCTGTCGAGAATAACCGGCAAGAAAATCAGTAGTTAAACTACCATTTTAATAACAGAGTATGTTAATGAAGTACAATTAAATTTATATTATATATTTTGAATAGTAAGCAATAAATACTAAGTCGACACTTTTTAGCCTTTAATATAATCTTGTATTGAATAATATATCTTATTTATTAATGTTGTTT
Source organism: Vanessa tameamea (assembly GCF_037043105.1). Taxonomy (NCBI): domain Eukaryota; kingdom Metazoa; phylum Arthropoda; class Insecta; order Lepidoptera; family Nymphalidae; genus Vanessa; species Vanessa tameamea. The sequence goes on along the minus strand of NC_087330.1, from coordinate 9,312,992 downwards.
TTTAACGTGAGCTTTAAATATTTTTAATAAGCTGTCTTAAAAATAACTGCGGAATATTATTGTATAACAACAACACATTTCCTTCAATACGGACGAATATAATTATAATGTTGTATAAACTTGATTACATATAGCTTGCCCGGTAATTTGTATCGTACTTTATAGCCAGTATGTCTGTTTGTATATAAATAATGGCTTAATGAAATTTATGTAAGGTTGAGTCATTATACTATTTAAATAATTATATAATGATTACGTGCTTAATAAGAATTAACTATTATCATCTTGCGTGACGAAATTGTATTAAAATATTTATAAATTGTGTTGTTCACACCCATCACATTTTTTGAGTAGAAATTGTTTGTGCTCAACGAATATAGAAGTCGTATACTGCGACGTATCCTTGCATCTGTAATGATCACAGCACGGTGTTTAACTTCATCCATGAGTTTCCTTACGATGTTAGCGTCCACTACGAATGAATTGAATCATAAACATAGATTAAATCCAGATTCAAACTCACCACTATATCCATTAGGCAACCTCGTATCGTATTCGATTAGTTTAGATTAATTTAGCCTGTCTATCAATTAAGCGGTCCATTTGCCAGTCTGCCTGCCTGATGTAAAAAAGAATGTTTGGATTTTCGTTGTTGTGAAACGTGTAAATAAAATAGTAGATTTTATTTTTCGAGCCGCATTTAAATAGATTCGCGAGAGTATTTTAATATCGTCAGGCTGAACGTCTCTCCGTCTGTCAGTAGTATTCAATTTTACTTTTTCCGCTGTAAACTTTAAATGGGTCTCTTGAAGATATTCAATTTAAATAATTTCGCATTGTTTTATCTATTTATGATAATATTGGTTATCTAGAAAGTTTGGTATTTTGAAATGTTTTTATTTAGTAGTTATGTCTTTGGAAGTATTCATTCGATGTGATTGAATCGTCATATCATATATCATACGAGTACAATGCTAGAAATCTTCGCTAACTTTAAAGGTTTCTGCAATGTTTGGACTCAATTTTATGAATAGATGTATATCATGCATGCAGACTTAAGACACTATCTTTCTTAAATATATGCTAGCTAAGGCCCGACTTCTGCTGATATTTATCCCACTTTCAAGGCTTGGTACACACTGCTCCAATGTGGATTGAAACGCCAACTGATCAGTGCTTACTTGGATTTTAACCCGAAATCATCGGTTAAGAATCACTTGTTCAAACCACCGGACCATCTCGTTAAAATAGTACGATACGACTTGCATTGCTTGTTAAATATTTTCCTTGCCCCAATGTCATGATCGGTTGAATAGTATAGAAGTTGAAGTGTTGCAGTAACTTTTTTCATGAAAAGAAAAAGTAATATACTATAACTTTAATAAAAAAATATCAAAGAGTATCTTTAGTATTTTAATTTCAAAAAGATTTTCGGTGCTCTTATGGTAAGGTGCTTATTTGTTCTATGAGCTCTGTGTGATTAGTGTAGGGATCTTCTGCTTTGATTCCGATTACGTGTACAAATCCCAGGGCAGACCAAAATTAATACGGTTTTTCTGTAAAATATTTTTCACAATCAGTAACAACTCTGAGTTTTAGGTTGAGAATGATTGTATTACCTAGAAAATCACGTAAGGCTTTCGGTAAACGTAAAACACTTGATTTCTTCGTACAAGTGAGTACAAGTATTTGCGCAAACACATAGGAACCATATTATTTCCTGCGCAATTAACTAGTTTTTAATATTGATTGTCCATCAATTCAGTTGGATTTTCAATGCCTATGTGAGATGCTAAAAAGAAGATTAAAAAATTAAATCTTTTATGCAGAATACACTAAAAATGATATTGGATTATGACGATCATACAAACCTCTGTAAAATAATTTTATTCGCGAAATAAATCATCGTGTATCTAACGTGGATGAAATTTCATGAAAAACAGCTTAGTCGAAGATCCGCAGTTTGTTTACGCCTGCCACTATATGTAAGGTAATAATGTGTTTTGTTTGAATAATCGTAAAAAAATAACTGTATAATAAAAATGAATTATCTGTCAAAGGAAAGACGATAATATCATCGCGAGCGCAGCCTTATTTTTAAAGAAAAAACAAAGTTAAATGCGAAACATGTAAGTTCTGTCTAATTTCTTTATAAATATAACAGATAAAATTAGAAAAATTAAAAAAAAAAAACGTCAAACAAAAACAACCGGTACGCAAAGACGGTTTAATCGTTTACAGCGATCTCTCTCAGACAAACCGCACTGCTGGCAACGCACCTGCAAGCCCCCCGGTGTTGCAGATGTCCATGGGCGGTGGTAGTCACTTTCCATCAGGTGAGCCTCCTGCTCGTTTGCCACCTATGATATAAAAAAAGTAAATGCAAATACGAGATAATAACTATAACATTAGAATATTTGTATTAAAATATAATAATGAACCACACACGACTACATCCCAATAATACACATATAATAATAATATATGTTATATAATTATAGACTATCAAACTGTATATACATAATTATAAACTACGTATTATTTCATATTAATATTTTAATTACTTGTGAAATTTTATGGTGGAGAGAAATTATGCATAACAGCCCTTCATTGGGATCGTAGTGATGCTCTACGGAACCACGCAACACCGTTGATTATGCGCCCGATCTCTTTACAGATCGCTAAGATTACGTCACATAGGATTATGGGAGTGACGTAACAGAATCTGTGTTTGCGCCAAAACTTGTGCACTATAATTTGTCTCGCGCAGTGAAATAGACTCTCTAGGGTATGAAATCACAATAAAAAATATCACGAACTAAAACCCTAACTCTATCTGTATAAAGTTAGGAACAGGGGTAGCTGACAAATTTGAACTCTCTTAAAGTACTAACTTTCTACTAATATATTTAAATTGAACTCAGTTATTCATTACAAACTCTGTCTGTGACATTGTTCGCGAGCTGTTTTATAATCGTCTGTAAATACTTTATTTTTATCTAAAACTAACAGCACGTCCAGACTTTGTTCGGGTAAAACTCATACAAATTTGTCCCTCTGATCATACATCCTAATATGGTTAAGCGGTGAAAATCTCTTAAACCTTTTTTTATAGGTAGGTGGACGAGCAATTGAGCCATCTGATGGTAAGTTGCACTGTAAGACATATTAACCATTTCTCACATCGCCAATGCACCACCAACCTTGAGAACTAAGATGTCTCCCACGTGCCTGTAGTTACACTAGCCTACTCGCCATTCAAACCGGAACACAACAATAATGTATACCTACCCAGATGGGCTTCCACAAAGCCCTCCCACCAAGGGTTTATCTATATAGGTGATAAATAAAATATAAAAAGTCACTCTTGAGTAGAATATCGATTCGTACCTGCTCAGATTCGTATTCGAAGTGTGGTATGCCTTCTTTAAAAAATACATTAAACTTAACTCTCGTTATAAGTTGGTTATAGTTTTATCTATAAAGATGTATATCGATTATCGGAGTTATTTTTCATAATTTATTTTCTTTAAAATAACCTAAGCTGGTTTTATTGTGTGTTATTAATTTTAAATCAGGTAACACCATTATAATTTAAATTTCGGGTATAATGAAGTTTTATTTTTTTGCAGCGATCGTATCAGATTTTAACACTCTTCGTAGGACAATAATACACTTCAACAAGAGGGTCGTTTCCCGGAATCGTCCGAAAATATTAAATTGTAGAATTTGTAACAATCCTTTCTTATGTTTGGTCGCTAAATAATAATACGAATCTAATTCATTTTTAGACGATTACACGACTTGAGATGATTATCTTTGACACTTAAGAGGACAGTCCTTGCGGAACGCCAAAATAGCGCTTACTATTTTCGAAATATCTTAAAACTGGAGCATTGATTATGGATAAAAAAATACATTCAGTATCTCAATAGATATATCTCAAGTTTCACCGCATGATATTTATAAAATTTGTATCAATAACCTGGTAAATTAATCGTCAACATCACTCCAAACACTGAAATCGACCTTTTCTATTAACATTTTTTAAGCTATTTAGCGGCTAGTTTATACATGTATTTTTGGTTAAATGGGGACACAAAAGTGTAAATAATAAGTTCACCGCGTTCAATTTCTATTATATCTCACAATATTATAGTAATTTTTATTTAAATATTGCTTACTTTTTGGCATTCGGCGTCCATACATTTTAGTATGGAGAAAATAATTTGACGGTTTTGACTTATTATTCGACATCGCTGTCAATAAATTTTCAGTCCCTCCCCAGAGCCCAAGGTGAGAGCACGTCAATTTTTATTTCGAGCCGACTCTTATAATTTCGCAAAACGTCTACGCACACATAGACAAGTTAGCATAAGGGTGGGGCGCGAGTGTCGTGGGACGCAATTGTTAATTTTTACTTTTCAAGAAACCAGATGAACTCAGTAAGTAAGTATTACTAACCGGTTATTATTTTCCTCATCTTTGCTTCTATCTATTTAATTTCTATCTAATTCAGAATTAAATGGGAAAACGTAAAGAAAATTATCGAACACATAAAAAAATAAAGGAATAATTAAAAAATAAACAGTATGTAACAATTAAAAAAAATATCTGTGAAAATTTTAATTGTCTAGATTCATGACATACAGCCTGGTGACCGACAGACGTACGGACAGACAGAGGGACGGACAGTGGAGTCTTAATAATAAGGTCGCGTTTTCACCCATAAGGTATGAAACCTTAGAAGCACTACTTACCAATTTTTTAAGTAAATTTTTTACCTTAGCTTAGTTCGTAATTGTAAGTAGAATTGTTATGTTTTTTACAAAATGGTGATGATTGATTAATATTAACATTGTTTAATTTGAGCTTCAATTGTTATATTTGTGAAACTAATTTAGATTTTGTATATGTATAGTTGTATTTTAATTTTGTGTAAAGGCATCGGGTGCATTGGGACAGTTAGACAGGGGGTATATTCGTACGTGTACGAATGTGCCCCCTTAAATTTCATTAACCACCAGTATATTAAAATTATTTTTTATGAAATAAAATGCATAAAAACATATCTTCCTATAACACCAGAAGCCGTAAGACAATAATAATAGTAATTCATAGAAAGCTGAAGGATCGTTGTATTATCAAAGACTGTACAACGATGCCATACAAAATTATTGTAAACATCTCATATATACTGATTGTAAAGTTTAGAATAATCAAAAAGTAAACGAAGGATGAACGATTTTATTTTTGTTATTTTTCTCAGGAAAGATTTATCGACCATTAGTCAAGTCACATATTATTAAGTTAGTTCTTTAATAAATAAATATTTTTGTAATAATTAATAAAAATTTAACGATTTTAATTGGCTTTTTAATTACCCTATATGAATCTACCCCATGGCGTACGAAAGTACCCCATTTATTTTACATTTACAACAGTGAGTATTCCTACTTTATTAAAAACATCCCGAAGAGAGTCTCTAGCTCCAAGATTATAAATAGACCGGTTTGCTCTCTTTTGTAAAATAAAAACAGATTCAATATCTGCAGCATTACCCCAAAGTAATATGCCATATGAAATAATACTGTGAAAATAACCAAAATATACAAGAGTAGCGGTACCAATATTAGTTAGTTGTCTAACTTTTCTAACCGCGTATGCTGCGGAGCTGAGTCTTCCTGTCAGGGACGATAAATGAGGACTCCACTGAAGTTTGGAATGCAATGCTATTCCCAAAAAAAACCGTAGTATTGGCTACATCAAGACGGCCACCATTTAAAGATATATTATAATTTTGCTTTCTAAAATTTGGTAGGGTAAAAACTACACATTTTGTTTTTTGAGTATTCAAAACTAAATTATTTACTGTAAACCAAACGTGTATCTGTGATAATGCACCGTTCACATCATCATAGTCAGTTTTTTCCTGTCTACCTTAAAAATCAGTGAAGTATCGTCAGCAAACAACATTATATCACAAATACCTTTAACATAGAAAGGAGGATCATTTATATATACTAGAAATAGAAAGGGACCCAAAATTGATCCTTGTGGAACACTCATTTTTAACGTAGATCCAGAAAACTTTATGCCATTAATGAAAACTAGCTGGACTCTTTGACTTAAATATGAAGCAATGAGATCAAGAGCTTTACCTTTAATACCGTAGTATTTGAGCTTATACAGAAGCGTCTCGTGTTCTACACAATCAAATGCTTTAGACAAATCACAAAATACTCCAATAGCATTCTGTGATTTTTATCAAGCATCGTAAATATGTTTAAGAAGTGCTATTCTCGCATCAGTTGTCGAGCGACCTCTTGTAAAACCGAATTGCTCACTATGAAAAATAGTATTTGTACCGAAATGGACTAGAAGTTATTTTTTTCGAATATTTTACTTAAAAATAGAGTATTGAAAAAAATTATGTTTAACTCCGTTATTTATATTTATAAAATTTAAGAAGTGATTATTTAATGTGTTTTTACTTTAATTTAATTCGGTATATCTACCAACCTTAAAATATCAAGAAAATAATTATTATTATTTAGTTAGACGAAAGCAGTTGAAACAATAAAAATCATAATGAATATTTGGCATCTTAATGCACTCTGACCGCACCCTATGCTAACAAATAATTTATAATTGCGTTTGCGAGTGACAACCGTATAGCTAATACATTACTCGTAATTAAATGTATTTTTATAAATCCTACGTTATGAACGCGCAATGAAAATTTAATTTATTCGTTACACCGAAAACAAGCAACTAATTATCTCCGGGGATGCGTACGATACACTGCACAATGCAACTGTATTATTGAAAAGTACCTATGTGTGTGTTCTAAAATTAATTCCCACGCTTACAAACTACGCTCTTAATAAGCAAGTGTAACGCTGCTTTAACGAATCAAGATATTGACTTTGAGGGGGGTGCGATGCGTGGGCGTTTTTTATTTCGGAAAGAAGAGGACGTGGGCGGCGGCGCGTCCCACGTCCTCTTCTTTTAGAAATTAAGAGTAAAAGTACGCATTTTGAACAATTGAATATTTAAATAAAATATGTTCTGTAATACGGAAAAAAATATAACAGATTTTTTTTTTCGCATTTTAAGTTACATACAACCATATTACATTTTCATGGAAAAAAGTCATCCATGATTTGTAGGATCCGATAATATCATGTGTAATATAGCCCCGGAATATGGTATAACAGCCCTGATCGTGCTGATTTTTTTTGAAGTTTCACACATCATTACATTACATTAACAGCCTGTAAATTTCCCACTGCTGGGCTAAGGCCTCCTCTCCCTTAGAGGTGAAGGTTTTGGAGCATATTCCACCACGCTGCTCCAATGCGGGTTGATGGAATCCACATGTAGCAGAATTTTATTGAAATTAGACACGTGCAGTTATCCGTTTTCCGAGCACGAGATGAATTATAAACACAAATTAAGCACATAAAAATTCAGTGGTGCTTGGCTGGGTTTGAACCCGAAATCATCGGTTAAGATGCACGCATTCTAACCAATGAACTATCTCGGCTCGTCCGTTTTGAAGTTATATAGCTAATTATACGTATATCTAAAGTGAAGATTATACTTTAAAGAGCCCTTTTCAACGTATACATTACACATATATAATAGCCAACAATATTTAAGAACGTGGATGAAAATCAACGAATACTAAATCCACATTTAATACAATGCCCAGTAAAATTAAGCTGTCATAAAAGTTTATAAACCGTGTTTGTATTATAATTTAAAATGACTTCATAATACGTCATATTGGAATGATAATCAAGTGCCCCCTGTTCAGAGAGATTCCTGTCATTGTCAGCAGACGTGATCAACGAACTGTGAAATTAATGTCTCCAAACCATTGCGATGTATGATCATAATAATATCATCCAATATATTGTATATGACTGTCAGTTGCAATCGTGATTTTAAATGAAAAATAATTTGTTTTATTTATACAACGTTGAGCAGGTGATAACAGGTGCGTTTGATAACAATTTTCGAGAACTGAAATGTTTTAAGTCAGTGCTTCCCAAAGTTAGTGGCAACTTACCTAACAAAATTTAGCAAATTTGAAAATACCGTTTCATTATATGATTAAAACGGTTTATAAATGAAAAAATATTTAGTTAACAGGTACTTTATCTATATATATATTTATATTATATACATTTTTATTTAATAATAGTTGTCACTCGCGGCCTCACTTGCGTGTTAGTGGTCGGTTTTAGGTATAAAAAAAATGTCCTAATTAAGGGATGGGTAACATTTCTAAAAGCGCTATTGTCTATGGGCGGTGGTGACCACTTAACATAAGGTGGTCTATGTGCCACACACACACATATTACATAAAAATAATAATAATATCGAATTCGATTCAGCGGTTTGGTTGTAAAAGAGCAACAAGTGCTGTTCTTTTACGAACATACATACATACATACAACATTGATTAATTAGATTGAAGAAAATTTAATAGTGCCTATTTTGATTTGAATCTCCAATTTTATTGTAAGATTCAGTGATTCTATTCACAGAGCTATCCCGGCTCAATGCTGAATATTAAAATTTAAAACGAGTTACATAAAGTAAGATGGAACAATTTTAAAAACCGCTTACAATTTTAAATGCTACTGTTTCTATCACTGGTTAAAATTAATTATACGTTCAGAATATTCACTTCATATTTAATGTCAGTTTTATTTTTAAGATGTTACGTTGTTTGAAATGAATTCTATGGTACATTTTAAACAATGAAATGATTCATTAAAATCAAGAAAATATTTACAGCAACGGCTGATTTAATTTAATCTTTCACATTTACTTGGCAGAGCTTTGTGCAAACCCGTCTGGGTAGGTACGAACCACTTATCAAGTTTTAAACCACTAAATAGCAATACTTAGTGTTGCTGTGTACCGGCTTGAAAGATGAGTGAGCCAGTGTAGCTACAGGCACCATGTAACTCTTAGTCTCCACCAGCACAACAGCGATATAATGAATGGCCAAGGTTTCTAATAGCGCCAATATATATGGGCTATGGTGCTGTGCCGGCGTTAGGGAGGGGCGAGATGAGGCGACGGCCCAGTGCGCCAACTTTGGGGAGCCGCCGAGATCTGAAGTCTTGTCTCCCATCCTACATACACTCCTCCAGTCCAGTCCATATACTCTATTACATATTTAGAGCCGGTCCTCTACTCACTGTAAATACGCTTGCTACGTACAAAGAAAAAGTCGTCCCATGTTTTCTGACGACCGTCCAACCCTGGTCATATAAAAGGGCGCCGAAAGTCCAACCCGGGGCGCCTAGACGGTTAAGGCCGGTCCTGCTATGGTGATCCCTTACCGTCAGACCCATTTGCTATCTTAAAAATCGAAACTGCTAAACAACTGAGTCATTAAAGTAAACTTTTATTCGCTTAGTATTTAACAGAATCGTTACAAGTTGTCAATGAACAATCCTTATAATTTCAAATTAAAATGCACCGCAGGGAATACAATTCTTTCATTTTCTATTCGCTCGGCTTACAAAGCGCTTCTCACTAAGTTTATTATGATCGAAGTAATTAATTTAAGACATTCTTAAATAAATAAACGAAATTTATAATTTAAACCTGCAATCTTTAATTCAGTTTTTGATTGTGCATCTAGTTTAAGTTTATTAAAATAGTGATGTTAACATAAGTATTTTCTTGTTGGGTTTTATTTGTTAGTTATGGTTCAGTGGAGTTATTTTGTAAAAGGAAACCCAAAAATTATGAATCTGCAGAATGTGATATGGGATATGGACTAAAGCCAAGAAGGCTTTTACAAGTACTTTTGAATTGTCGTTTTACAAACTATATTAAGTTAAGCTACCAGCAGTTCCGAATGTAGATTCTACCGACGATGTAATTACTCTTTTTCAACATTTAAAATATCAAGTTATGTTAGTTAAATTATATAAAATCAAAAATCTAAATCAAAATATACTTTATTCAAGTAAGCTTTTACAAGGACTTTTGAATCGTCGAATTTAACAGACTATATTAATCACCATATGTGTAAATCATACATCCTGCCTGGAAGTCAACAATTATCTACCTTGCCCCAAGAAGGATTTATTGACTTTACGGAGTCGGAAACTTGGCATTATAAGCTTATCTCTATAATATTACTGTGAATATACATAATATTGTTGTAAGATTAATTACAAAATTTATAGGATATACTTACTTACCAACAACCGACTTACAGTAATACGCCATTATTACTGTTGTAAGTCGGTTGTTAACATTTCACGAGTGAGATACGAAGTGAATTCTTACAGTATCGGACTACTGCCCTCAGAAAATTAAACTATATATTGGCGTGTTTTTATCACGACACGGTTTTTTTTAACCTAAAAATGTATATGAACACAATTATGTCTTGACATATATGCAAGAATAATACTTTTGTTAGGTCATTTGTATTGTATCTTTTAAAATAGAGGTGGTACAACACTGATAAAAGCAAAGTCCTGTAAATATCCCACTGCAGGGCTAAGGCCTCCTCTCCCTTTGAGGAGAAGGAGAGGAGAATTTGTAGCTTATTCTACCACGCTGCTCCAAAGTGGGTTGGTGGATACCGTTGCGGCTGAATATTATTTAAATTAGACACATGCAGGCTTCCTCGCAATGTTTTCCTTCACCGAAAAGCACGAGATAAATTACAAACGCAAATTAAGCATATTAAAATTCATGAAAATTGAAAATGAAACAGTTTTTGTAAGATTCAAGTATGATTATTATGTGTGTTTCTTTTATTTTATTGTTTTTATTTATTTATAGTACATTTTCGACGTAAAAAGCCTTAATACTTAAGAAGACATCAAACTACGATCCAAGGCGGAGCACTAACTAGAACACGAAAACGTATAGATAATATAAAAGAAAAAGCCTTAGTTGACTTTTATGACAGCGGGTCATCTTTGCAAGCTTCTGAAAAAGTAGAATATACTCTCCTTCAAACTGATGTAAACTTCAATAAGCAAATACACATATAGAAATTCCTACAAAATTTCAATTTTTTGAATGAATGTAAAATCATAGCAACTCAAAATTACAGAGGTCCAATGTACCGAAACGCTGTTCGGGAAGGCACTGGTCCCTCAGACACTGATCAGACTATTTTACAGGTCAGGATTCCAATTAATGTCTTAAACTGATTTAATGAAAAAAGTTTTTTTTTACTCTTGGTTCTTCAAGATATGCCTTAGTGTGACTGTTAATTTCCTATTGTACTTGATACATATAAATATTCATTGTGAACTCGTGCAAAAAAAATATGCAATAAATTTGCAACAGTGACGTAATGAAAATGCGCTTGAGTTAAATGCAATTCCATTCTTACTTCCATTTACATAGGTCAGGAAACTCGAAACGTCTCCTCGCTAAGTTTATTATGATCAGCAGAATGCAAAATAATTGATTTAAAGCGCCTCGTACATTCTAAATGAGAAATTCTCCGTTTCCTTACATTGTAATATAGAAACAGGTTTCTTTTATACAGACTTTTTTACAATTTACTTTAATTGTCAACTTGTATATGTGTCTGAGCCTGAAATTGACTTTGAAACACTATTGTGCTAATATAAAGTAAAATTTGGACACTGTAAATGTCTCTTAGATCGGCTAAGGTCAATTCTCCCTTTTCAGGAGGAGGTTTGGAGCTTATTCCACAAACACTATTTACTTGGTGGTAGGGCTTTGTGCAAGCCCATCTGGGTAGGTACCACCCACTCATCAGATATTCTACCGCCAAACCGCACGGTACCAGTATTGTTGTGTTTCGATTGAAAAGTGAGTGAGCCAGTGTAATGTGCACAGGCACATCTTAGTTCCCAAGGCTGGTGGCGCTTTGGCGATGTAAGGAGTGGTTAATATTTCTTACAGCGCCATTGTCTGTGGGTGATGGTGACCATTTACTACCAAATGGCCCATATGATAGTCCACCAACCGGTATCATATTAAAAAAATTAAAAAAATTGAAGGACATTCTTAAACTCAATCCCAAACACGAAAATAAACAAAAAAATATCGTTTCTAAAAATTGAGTTATTTGAATAAAAAAATAGCGTTAAATTTATACGATATTGCTTCCGGTTAGGAACACCAACTAAGTAGGTATGAACCGCTCATAAAATATTTTACCGCCAAATAGCAATTTCCTGTACAGCGTTACTCTAGTTTGAGCGGCGAGTTAGTCAACGTTAACGTGACACGCGGAAGGTATTTGGGGAGTTGAAAACAGTCAACTGTCAAACTGTATAAGTTACTAATATATTTCTTCACAGTACATTCCAAGGAGTTTTTAATGTCACTTAGGGTTTAATACCGGGACATGAATATTTGCAGCAACCTGACTTCCAAAACTAAAAGTTTTTAAACAAAACGATTTACATGTAGCTGGCAGTTAACAGTTGAAATGATACTATTGTAGTTTATACTTGTTCATTTGTTTTCGGAAATTCAATACGAATGGGAGTAGATTAATACAGCAATACATAAGACATACTAGAAGACGTATCAATTTGCTCAATACAAACATGTCGCTTATATTAATACTAAGTTTAATATAATATTTTGTGGGCAGCAAAGTCTATATAAGGCGGCGACTAGCTGCACGGAAGGCATTCGTTCGGAAGTCGTCGGCGTGTTGACTTTATTGTCAATCGTAACGATTGTTTTGATTGTACCTACACTGTTTTTGTTAGAGTTAAGCATCTATATGTAATAAAAATTTAAATAAGTCCGCTGAGTTTCTTTCGCCGGTTCTTCTCAGGTCAGGGTATTTTCTTTTCCGAAACGGTGGTAGTGTTTAATATGACAATCAATAAGTAAGTGTAATGCTTCTATACTGAATTAGGGCATTTGAGTTTGAGTTGAGTTTAAAAAAAAACCTCTGAGTGTGTAATAGACAATGCTTTTTTTAATGATTTCCGCCACTGATCTCTTACAATATATAATTACTGTAAGTCAAATCCCGCTGGTAATTTATAACTCTGTTAAATAACAATGAAAGCCACCGAATATTTCCTCAATCAATAATGATTGTTAATTAATATTTCAATAATGTTTCAAATCAACAAAACTTCCAAAGGCTTATTAATTAATTCGAAATTCTTCAATTTGATGATCTTTGCAAGTTTCGGGATTTCCGGTTTCGTCTGATGACCACTTTATTAAACTTGTAAACAGTTTATTTGTTTTGAAAGAACTTTTTGTTCATGTATAAATTGTACTTACCTTGAATTGTATCGTATAAACGAATACTCTTTAGCAATGTTGATTAACGTTGAAATTGAAAAGAAATTGGTGAGTGGATAATCAAAACCTTCGAAAATATGCTTCACCTGTTGACTAAATTGTCCTGACAGATTTCCCTACCCATAACAGGACTAACGGCTTTACGTGGCTACCGAGGCTTGGGAGTGTACACACTCCCAACTTCTAGATTCCGCGCTGTTCTGGGGCTTGAAGCTAGAACCTCAGGGTATGTGGCCTTATATCATAGAGGCAGATAACTATTAACACCCCAGCTAAAAGTGAAAACTTAACTTTGGGTCTAACGGGATGAAAATTTGTACAGAAATTACTTATCCATTTCTTAAATATTTTTTTCAAGAAGTTTTTTTTTTTTAAATGCATCTCATAGGCGAGTAAAAACCGATAGTTAGGCTTCTATTTATGATTAAAATATAGTCGGTAGAGTTTTTTTGATCATACGTAACTGATATTTGGATTGAAATTTCGTATGGAAGTTCGCCATTTTTTATGTCAGAAATATGGAAATCTGTTCCGATGGGATATCAAATTGCGGTCATGGCTAGTAACGTTATAAAAAACGCGGATAGGTGTAAGAACAAACTCGACTCTCACCGTAGAACACAAGCGCGGAATGTCAGAAAAAAAATATAATATTGTTATTTTTTTTAAGGAATTACTAATATTCCTATTTACCCCTCTAATTAAGCCTAAAGCTTGTGTTAGAAATGGGTATGAGAATTAGCCCAAGGGTTCAGGATCAAATCTGCGATTAATGTAGTTATAACATTTAAACAAACATCAAAAAGCTTATCATAAATCAGTTTTCACCATTAACGCGTGCGATACGAATTTATTTCTTAAGAAACTAAGCTATACGATAAGAATCTAAGCTATACGATTAGAAATTTTCAACCAATATAGATACATACTTCGTTTGTAATAAATAATGTGCAAAAATTTGCAAAAAAAACTAACTTATTTTCACTAACCAAAAGTAAAAATATCTATGGAAAAGCTCGAGTTAAATTAGGATGTAGTTTTCAATTCAATATGTCAAATATTCAAAAAAAAAATTAAAAAAAATAACCTCCTTAAATTGATAAGGTGGTATATTTATGGTGATGCCAGCCACTATATTAGGAAGCTTTATTGCAGCAAGAATAATACGCTGACAACATATACTTGAATAGTTTGACCACGCAAAAAAAACATCGATACAATGCCTAAGAGTTTCCAGTTCAAAATTCACTAAAAACCCAAAAACTGACATTTGAAAAATATGAATCTGTTCGAAAATAGCCTTTAAATTTTTTTTCATTTCCGACCTGGCAACTCTGGTCACAATACATATAATAATCGACACCATAATCAGTATATAGTTATAAAAACATGAAATATAACACCGGAAAATATATATTTTTTATATAGTCGTACTCTGATGTTTAATTAATTGAAATTTCATCAAAGTAATAATAATTAATTTATTATTAACTTACAATGTGAATTTAAAGCAAAGCAGAAGAAATATTACAAAAAATATCATTGATAACCAATAATCACTTTATAGCACAACTAAAATTGTACAATAGAGTTACACGAAGCTCTTCTTTTTAAAACGTACACAAAACCGAATATGTCACATGTGTGTTTCTTACTAGGTCAACGTAAACGTTTAGGTCAAGTGTTTTTATGCGTGTCACCGCTAATTTAACTGATGTCAAAACGGAGGCACATGTTTCTTGAGAAAGTATTCAGAATTGTATCAACAAAGGTACGTGTAACCCGCTTTAAACGAGGGAGAAGTGTAGAGCTTTGGGTAAACTCGTCTGGTTATTTAACAACATCTCATCAGATATTTGTATCAATGGTTAGTATTGTGGTGTTCCGGTTTGAAGGGTGATTGAGTAACAAACACTAAGGATAGTTCTCAAGGTCAGTGTCGCATTGGCGATGTAAGGATTGGTAAATATATCATTGTGTATGAGCGTTGGTGATCAATTACCATTAGGTGGCACCAAACTATGCCATAAATAAATGAGAATAGATCTAACACATATTACTTTTGTATATTATTAAGAGCATCACCAATGTGTGCTTTATATATATATATATATAATTTCTTAATAACGTCGCAATTGTTTAAAGTGAATTACCACCTACTTGCTGGTAGGGCTTTGTGCAAGCCCTGGGTAGGTACCATCCAAGTAGGTAGGTAGTTTCCAAGGTTGGTGGCGCATTGGCGAAGTAAGGGATGGTTAATATTTGTAACAGCCCCAATGTCTACGGACGGTTCGGTGGTGACCACTTAACATAATATGGGCCATTTGCCTGTTACATAAAAATAAGTTAAATTCTAGCAATTAAAATTTTAACCGATCTTCACCAACGAAGTAAGTTATTATCATAATAATTGCAACTTACCATAATCGCGGTCGTGTTATTCGCCCCCTCTTACTCGCTGTGCAAAATAATGAATTCGTCTACACCTCTTGCATTAAACATTAGCTTAATGATTATCAAGTTTTCTTGGTTTCCTCGAGATAAAAGCAAGGAAATAAGGCCGGGGTTCGAAAGCGAACTGCGCGAACATCGACTACATCCACTTTTAAGTTTTTGTTCACTTAGCTAACATTACAAAGACCGCTCTTTCAAAATGAATGCTTAAGTTTATTTCAACTGCTACCTTTGAGACGCGTTTTATTGTATTTTGTCTCTTCTTTGTTATAAGGATGATGGTAGGGAATTGTTTTCGTTTCATTTGTTCCATTGATATCTTATCTGTTTTCGTATTTATAATCAAATTCTAAATTTAAATAATCATGCCATCAACATTTGCCTAATTCGACAAATGTATTATTATTAGCATTAGCATTAGCAGCCTGTAAATTTCCCACTGCTGGGCTAAAGGCCTCCTCTCCCTTTGAGGAGAAGGTTTGAAGCATATTCCACCACGCTGCTCCAATGCAGGTTGGCGGAATACACATGTGGCTGAATTTCGTTGAAATTAGACACATGCAGGTTTCCTCACGATGTTTTCCTTCACCGCCGAGCACGAGATGAATTATAAACACAAATTAAGCACATGAAAATTCAGTGGTGCCTGCCTGGGTTTGAACCCGAAATCATCGGTTAAGATGCACGCGTTTTAACCACTGGGCCAACTCGGCTCGAACATTATTATATACTTTTTAATTATATGGCGAGGCTTTGTAATGATAGGACGCCAGTAATACGCGTAGCCATTGACACCATTATTTACTATAGGTTATCCCATGGTCTGTAATTAAGTCGACTCACTCACATTTCAAATTAATAAAAAGCAACAGTACTGTGATAGAATACTTAATGAACGATTGATACTTAGTGGCTTTGTGCAAGCCCCTCAGGGTAGATATCACCCACTCATCAGATATTCTACCGCCAAACAGCAATACTTAGTCTTGTTGTGTTCAGATTTGAAGGGTGAGAGAGCCAGTGTAACTACAGGTACGAGGGACATAATATCTCCCAAGGTTGGTGGCGCAATGGTATGATGTAAGGACTGGTTATTATATCTTACAGCGTCAATGTCTATGGGCGGTGGTGACCACGTACTATCAGGTGCCGGTGAGTGCCCTATTTACAGGGCCACCTATCAATTACATAAAAAAAAATGACTACCCAAACGGACTTGCTCAAAGCTCTGCAGCCAGGTGAATTCTATTATTACTACTTATTTAATACAATTTCCTGTATTGCTTGACATTTACGGTTACTGCCCCACCCCTTATTTTATAAGCGGGAAGTTATAAACCTAGGCAATCTTTCGTAATAAAGAAACCGTGAAACGCAAAATGAATAATTAAATTTGAAATATTAGTTTTAGGAAATAAACTTTTCACCTTTATAATTTGAATAATTTATTTAATAAAGAGAATTATTGTTCAGAAAGAATCTGAATAAAAAAATATCGATAGTCATCAAATGCATTGATAAACATATAGATCACTGAAAAATTTAATACTCTTACTTCCAACAATAAATACTGAAACGTTGTCGCTTTTGTGTGTTAAACTGGTTCACTCTTAAAACCAAAAGGTAATATAAGGTATTATTGTTTGACGCTAGAAGAACTGACGAAAAGGTGTATCAGAGTCAGTGGACAGACAAAGTTAATACTTTAAACCTAATTAAAATATAAAAGCCTATTAAAAAGGAAAACTGTTATGAAATCATATCTCGATTACTTTTTAAAAATCTTTGTAGACTTAAAATTTTTATCGTAAAATTCTGATTAGTAATACTTGGAGAGTTTTTATTCGTTTTTAGTGCTTCAATCAGGATTAATATAGCTTCTTTTACGACTGTGGCATTAAAAATTTCATTATTCTTGAATACTTCTATTCTTAAAAGTATTATTGAATTTTATTTTTTTTAAATAGTAAGCAACGTTACAGTAAAAATAGTATAAGTGTAGTTGGTGGTTACAACCCGTGAAA
The DNA here is from genome assembly GCF_037043105.1 of Vanessa tameamea. NCBI lineage: Eukaryota > Metazoa > Arthropoda > Insecta > Lepidoptera > Nymphalidae > Vanessa > Vanessa tameamea. The sequence goes on along the minus strand of NC_087330.1, from coordinate 9,295,206 downwards.
AAGACGACTATTTGATGATGATGTACTCCAGCCGATTTCGATCATGGCGCCCAATCAATCATGGAACACCAACCAAATATGAAGGACCTATTATATTGCACAAGAGCGTATTCATTCCTAAAAGGCCGGCAACGCACATGCAAGCCCCCCGCTGTTGCAGATGTCCATGGGCGGTGGTAATCACTTTCCATCAGGTTGGCCTCCTGCTCGTTTGACCCCTATAACATTAAAAAAAAAAGTTTTTGCAAGCACAGATGAACTCTGATGATGATGGGATGACAAAATCAGACACGCCCTGAAAGGGTTCAGGCATTGGACCAACAGCTTTACTTGCTTTCCGAGACACAGGAGTACATACACTTTCAACTTCCAGAAGTTTTCAACACAAAACCCCAATAACTCTTTATCGGCTCGACCTGGGGCTTGAACCTGAAAGAAAGATCTGTGGCTTTATATCAAGCCACTAGACCAACGAGGCAGTCACGAAAGTTAGCGCTTCAGTTTTGATGTGTATTGCCAAAACGTTATGCGCGGCGAAGGCTTTTTACTTGAATAAAAGCTATTTAATTTCAGCCTAAGAAAGTCCTGAGCCTGTTTTTTAAAAGCTATTAGAAGCTCTTTTGAATAAATCATCTTGTCGAAAAGGAAATTTAACAACCACTTTAAATGTATACTAATTAGCTATTAACGGCCCAAAATTTTAACATGGAAAAATACCAGCGATTGTTTTTACTGAACCATTTTACATTCAACCCCCTGGAATCCTGAATTTTAAGCTTCCTTCGTCTTTATAAATCACTAATTTTTATCACCTTGGAGTATCTCAATTGTTTGGTCTCCTAATTAATATCAAAGTGATAACATTGAAAGTGTCCAAAAAATGTTTCTTTATTTCTTGTGTTATTAATTGAGATTACATTATTAGGCCTTGTAATGGATCTTTGAGAATAAATTAACAATGCATTAGGTAGGAAAAGGGTGATGGGTTTCAGTGACTTACAACACTCTCATTATAACAAATATAAGTCATGAGCAAGTATCAAACTTCCCGTTGTTTAATTGCATTGTGTTGCTGATTAAAATCGAGATATTGCTGATTTTTCAGTCGTCTTCATGTTTTCATTGGTGCTGGAAGAAAATTGGTAACTTGCATTTGTTGAATGAAATTCTGCCACATGAACTCGTATATCAATTTATTAACTGACGGTGAAAGTGCGTGCTGAATTTATCTTCGAAAATATCTCTAACAGTAGAAAAGATTGTTCCTCGACAAACAAAAAACCAAACAAGCGATTTCCCAATTTCGCTATCAGAACCGATGTGAGCTCAAAAGCCGAGAGTTCAAAACTTTGGATCCGCAGCAATATCAGGGAATCACAGGGTTCGCACCTCATCCACTATTCGTTAGCTTATATGACACACTGCTATTTCAGATAAAAAGCGCATTCAAATTAAATGTAACATCGATATATCATTATAAAAAAGTATTTATTGGCTGACCTTATTGCTGACCCAACTCGTCAGCTAATATCAGTTCTTGAGATAATTTTATTCACCTAATATTATTAAGTCATTGTATTTGGTCAACGCAGTGGCGTAGCATGGGGCGGTCCGCACCGGGCGACACTTTGCCGGGGGCGGCGCTGCGGAGGTGGCAGTTAGAGAAAAAAAAGTTAATTTCTTTCAGTGTTTTTTTCGTCATTTTTTTTGTTGTTACCAAATACCAAATACCCAGGTACCTATGCAGATTCTATGCATGGGTGATGCAAGCGCAAGCTTTCTCAATAACTATTATTTAGGAAACTCATTTCGTTTCAATGTTATTTTAAATAAATAGCAAATATGTCTCCTTACGCATTCTTTGTACTTCACCGTAGTACGGTAATGAATGACCGTCGTGTCACAAGGCTTTGAGGATCACAGGATGAATTTGAGTAAAAAGCAAGATATAAAAACAAGCTTGCGGATTGTTGCCCCAATTTCACTTACACCAGCAAAACTACTGGATGTTACTGGAATATGTAACCTTGACCATGCTACCGACATTGACAAGGAGGAGTTTGAACTTGAGCGAGGGCGACTTCGAAGTTTTGTTATTGCTACTGGAGATCTTGATACATTTGGCAAAGCTAATGTAGGTTCACTTGAATTATTGGAGTACGTTGTCGAATCTAAGCTCGAAATCTCCGTGCCTAACATTTTCATAATGCTCAGAATATTTTTGACAACTGCTATAAGTAATGCTAGTTGTGAAAGGAGCTTTGCGAAACTGAAATTGATAAAGAATTACTTGCGATCTACGATGAGTAAGCTGAGATTAACTAATCTAGCTATATTGTCGATTGAACAAGACCTGACTGATGCAATCGATATTGAAAGTGTGATCAAAAACTTTGCTGAAAGGAAGACTAGAAAAGTTAAATTTTAACCTTTCAGTTCAGGAGTTGAGGTTGTAATGATACCCGTGCGCAAAAGAGCGTTCGTGAAGTAGGCGATTTCTCCATTATTGTATTACGTTTTCTCTGTATTTTTTCTAAGTGATATTCTACCTTCTACTCTATGTCAAAAAATGTTAATTTCACTTTTCATGTTAGTGTTATTCAATAAAAGTACTATTTTTACTATGCCCCAAATTTTTTATAATGGATTGCAAAAATAAGAGAGCGGCAAATTTCGAATCCGCACCGGGTGCTAGTGACCTATGCTACGCCACTGGGTCAACGGAGTTGTTAGTAACATAAATAATATAATGTAGACATTTAAGTTGTGTCTTATGTTCCTATTGGCTCTTAGCGAACCAGTTCAAACCAGAATGTGGGTAGATTTGCAAAAAAAATATTGGTGATTGACAGTGAGATTAATGGGAGTATTAAATAAATCTGTTATTTAATACTTATCAATTTTCACGTTCAGGGTTCATATCCGTCACTGAAATTCTAATCATTAAATCCTCGTACCGTCACTGCCACACCCGTATGTCACAATTACAAATGGTAGGCACTTCCTGACGACATATTTCACGGATGCTGCAGTTAAAACTTGGGTATACAAAATTTCGGGCGGCACGGGGTTTGCATAAAAGATTTTCAAGTGACTAGAGTGCTTTCAGAGCTTCATTCACTGCGTGCGTATGTTTTTAGAGCTACCATTTTGCTTATCAAGCATTCGGAAGAGGAATTTAATTAAATTATAATATAAAGACCTGATGTATTTACCTGACCTGATTTAAAGGTGCACAATTAATGGATCGGCATGATTTCGATTTTAAGTAGGAGTCTTTTGGTCTAAGTAGCTTTTAATATTTACGTCAATTTTATGTCTTCAAATGAAAACATGACGCATGATGTATACCATAGCGTTCATTTTGTTTTTTGGTTCGTAATTGTATGTTTCCTCAACTCTTCTGCTAAAACATATTGCTTTCCTATATATTATTTAACATTCCGATTGCGAAGTCATGACGAATAATACTATTTATTTAATAAATACTAAAGGAGCGAATATAGAATGTATATATTATTTATGGTATTCTCTGTTTTATTTAATTATATATATATATATATATATATATATATATTTTATTAATAATAATTATGTTATTTTTTATAGCATTGGTAATCGGATTGGCAAATGGGCAAAGTGCCCACTACCCATTGATTATTAGCACTGTGAGAAATGATAATCATTCCTCACATCGCACATGCGCCACCAACCTTGGGAACAAAATAATACTAAGTATTGCTTTTAGGAATTAGATAATTATGATGAGTAGATGGTACCTACCTAGACTGACTCGCACAAAGCCCTACCGCCGATTGAAATACCGTGAACCTTAAACTTTTGAGTTAATTTACTATAACATTACTCATTCTACTAGCAAACACGTAAAAAACTATCAGTACTTATATGAAATAGTAAATGTCCAATTATTGTACAAAAGCCTTTCTGCCATTAGAGAAATGTTTTGGAGCTTAACCCAACACAATGCTCGCTAATGTTATGATCGACATTGCTCGAATTTCACATCGTATGCAAATTTACTCGTTTATTTAATGTATATATTTATTCAAATGTTACGAAAATAAAATAACCTAACCTGTGATTCACGGATATGTTTATTTGTCAAATTTTGTAATCCTTTTCTAATTTTCTATTCAATAAAGTAACAGTCACGAACTCTCACATTTGGGATCCACGAGTACGTACCTGCAATTAATTTAACCGAAGAGTTATGGAAATTATTAAATTGTTTCAAGAAATATTTGGCTTTGAATAAAACATACTCGTATATTCAGTAGGCTTTACTAACTTGATCTTCATCATATATCTATTGTTTACTACTGTAAGTTCAAAATCTTACTAATATTTTAGATGTAAAAGTTTGGTTAGATGGGTGTTGTTCAATCCCGCCAAAATGGATGGACGGACCTGATTAAATTTGGCATAGAGATAGATTACAGTCTGGAATAGCGTTTAGAATACTTTTCATCCTTAACCCGCATACCAGGAAAACTTGTAGAAAATTGTTCTAAGTTATAGTTTAATGCTGTTTGCGGAACTTTTGCATTTAGATATGATACTGTGAAATAATCTAAATGATTTTAACTGAATTCGATTGCATATCGCCGATCCATTGTTTTAGTTTTACTAAAAATAAAGATATAATTTCAAAAATGTTGGAAGTCTTACATTCTGTAAATATCACACGGTGTTTAAGCCCCTATTAAGCCGACAGGATTAAATCTTATAACACCAGGATGCTTCATTAAGGCGGGAGTCTTAGAATTTCTTCAAGGAATTTCGTTCGCGACATTTTCGAGGTTGCTCTCTCAATGTTTTTATTAAGCTCACGTCATGAGGCGAAAACAAATTAAATACTCGATATAGCAATTCTTATCCGGATTGAATCCGAAATCATTTAGGATTTATGTAAATTTGTGCATATGTCTATCGACTTTAAAGTATTCGTATTTTTTTTTGTTGTTTTATTACGTTAAGTTGTTGTTACAATAATTAATTTAACTGAATCAAATTTTAGGAAAACATTTTTTAAATATTGAGCCGAGTTGGTTCAGTTAGAACGCGTGCATCTTAACCGATGATTTCGGGTTCAAACCCAAGCTGGCACCACTGAACTTTCATGTACTTAATTTGTGTTTATAATTCATCTCGGGCTCGGCGGTGAAGAAAAACATCATGAGGAAACCTACATGTGTCTAATTTCAACGAAATTCTGCCACATGTGTATTCCACCAACCCCCATTGGATTAGCATGGTGGAATATGCTCCAAACCTTCTCCTCAAAGGGATAGGAGGCCTTAGCCCAGCAGTGGGATATTTACAGGCTGCTAATGTAATGTAAAGCTTCTCGATTGTAAAAATTGTGCCTCAGATCTTAAAACTATCATCGACAAAACAACGGAATTAAGGGAATTATTGTCCAAAAAATTTTGTATTTGATTATATTGTTTATTTCAATACAGGATATTGCTCCAGTCTAGTTAGTTACTGACCAAAAAATGATTTTTTTTTCAACAATTGAAACACTTTTGGTATATGATCTATGTGGCCTACTTTAAGCGTATATATACTTCATACTACCAAAGTATTACTGTATGGAATAAAGAAGTAAAATTTTTCTTGTAACGTACTACAATTTCTAAAATAATCCGTTATATTTTATGATAATTACATAGTATCAATTGTATTGAGAAACAATAGTCAATATCTAGGTCAAAACTGTATAGAAATCCCTTTCAGAAATGTATTTACTAAAATGACTAGTATTACAATACACAATCAGTATTAATCACATTTTAAGAAAAGATTAATTAGGTCTTGGGTCTCAATTTCCATTCAACCGACGTAATGCGCTCAAGCCATTAAAATGTTCGAAACCTCTGTAATGCTTTACAAAATAAGCCGAACTTGTATCCGGCTCGAAGGACCGAAAATTAGATGTATATCAAAATAATTCTCTTCCTCTATTAATTTTATTCATATAAAATTTTACTAATAAATAAAATAGCACAATGGAGCTGTAACGTTGTCTATTTTCTATTTTTATGAACTAGTTTAAAATATTTTTACCTATACTGATTATAAAAGGCCAAAAATAAAAAAGACGACCAAGTGACTGGTCGTATATAGATCAGTGTAGGACAATGTATTTCATCAACTTAAACAAAATATCTCATACGCTGTTCCAACGTAGGTCAATGGATATGACAGAATTTCATCAGATGTATAATAACACATTCAATAAAACTCAGTGTCGGTAACGGTAAATTTGAACTCACAATGTTTGGTTAACATTCTCTGTTTACTGGATCATCTCGCATCTCAAATCAATTAAAACATTGTTTTTTTTATGTAACGGGTCGGTGGAATGGACTACCTGATAATAAGTGGACACCGTCCATAGACTTTGGTGCTGTTGGAAATATTAACCATCCCTTATGCGTCACCAACCCTGTGAACTACTAGCTCACTCACTCTTCAAGCCGGAACACAACAATATTGCTGTATCGCTGCTTGGTGGCAGAATATCTGATGAATGGGCAACCAGACACGCTTGCACAAAGCTCTACCACCAATTAAATCAAGACATAAGAAGCCGTCATTTTGTAAAAAGTATCAGTTGTCAGATGGAATTCTAAAATAAACTATTATTATAGACCAGCTATTGATTTATAGTTGTTCTAAAACTTTTTCATTTGTTACGCAGATTACCGAATCCTCAGCTTAAGGTCCAGGATCGAATGGCCCGTGACCCGTATCTGTAAGTTATCCCGGTTAAATAATAGCCTCGTTTGAAGCGGCCCTATGAACAAATAGCTCTCGGTAAAACTCAGACGGTGTTTAGATTACGGTCTACAAGGGCGTTACAAATAGGGTCAGAGGTCTATTTTTATGGTCTGTAAAAACGTGTTGTCTTTCTTTCAATCGCTTCAATTTTCGTTTACCTTGAAAAAATTGCCTGGGTTAAATTTTAATTTAAATGTGACGTTTTTTTATTTATCTAAAATAGGAATGTTGACTAGGAAATGGGTCCACTGTAAGTGGTTACCACGACCTATAGATATGAGCACTATAAGAAATATTAACTATCCCTTATATCCTCCACGTGCCATCAAATTTGAAAACTTAGATTTTACGTCCCTTGTGCCCGCAATTTTACTGACTTCTCTAAACCTGAACGTGACAATATTAAACATTTTTTAATTGGCGGTATTATTATGATGATTGGGTTGATCCCACAAATATGGCGTTGCACAAACCCCTACCATCTGCATTTTTATGAAGGTATCTTAACAATTTTGGTCACCTGATATAATTTTAGACCAAGCCAACTTCCGTCTTGTGTCGACCCCTGATCTAAAACGCTACAAAATATTTCTCTTTGGCAATAAAGCTCCGGGGAGCAATTAATTAAATACTTCTATAGTAGTTAATACAATTATTATAATAGTTTTTATTGATTCTTAGTAAAGCTCACTCCGAATGAATAAGTTGCTTGATGTACAATAAACCTTGAATTCTAAACATAGCCTATAGTCCGTTTGAGTCATTTTTGTTGATATAATTTGTATTTATTTATATATTTCGTACTTAATTACACATATACATGACCAAGCTTAGCAAATGCAAGAGATTGCATTTATAAGTGTGCAAAGAATATGATTTAATGATAAATCAGTTTATTCATAAATATACATAAAAAATGTCACAGGTTATACGATAGCATTACAGTTAGCGGCAAGGACAATGAAATCAATTAACAAAATTAAAGATTAATAACAAATAAAAATAAAATTGTCTAAGATTGCTTTGAAACATTTGTATTTTATTAGACCACAGTATATCTATATTTAATAACAGTCGCCTTGTTAATCCAACTTTCTTACTGTGAAACAATTCACAAAGTAATAAATTTAAACTAAGAATTTCATCTTGAGCTTTATAAAGTATGAACAGCTGACATAAGTTACAAAATTAAAACAAAAAAATTAACAATGTACCACGAAGCGAAATCAAAAACGGATTACAACTTCAAAAGGCTGTAGCGTAAAAAATTTAACAATAGAATATTGCGTTGCGCTTCGGATGGACAAAGCACATTGTGGTAACGGAATTAAACGTGCTGGAAATGACAGGGATTTCGTAGTCACGGTGGCGTGAGATTGCGGGAACGATAATTTCATACTTATTCATACATCAAACGAGCGATGACCGAATGATTTGAATGTTTCGTATTTCAATCGATCTGACAGAAGAGTTTGCAGGACTTTGGCCAAATTTGTTAGGTTTGTAATAGTTTAATTTTCATTTGCAAGATAATGTTAGTGACCTTGTCAATATCTATGTGAGTAGTTAACTCTGTTAAGTTAAACATTTATAAACAAAACTTAGAAAATAATAAATAAAAAATCACGTAAAATCAAAAATAAAAGTAGAATATTGAACAACGTTTCATATAATATATATTTAAATATAATCAAAATGTTTTTAACAATTTTTATACCATGATTTCTTCATATTAATCAAATTGCAGGACACAAGCGGAATGTCAGAAAGTGATCTTCGACATTCATTATAATAATTGCAACGTCTTTGCAATTTTCAATCACTCTCAAAAAAAACCAGCCAACCACATAAGACGTGTTATAGGACGCAAGTTTGTACGCAAATACAGATAGATGGACTCTCTATTTCGTAATATCTCATAATTCAATCGGGCGGCAAATCCGATACGACTGAAAAGAGATCTAGCGCATACACAACGGATTAACACTAGGCTCCAGTTAATTTGTAGCATGTGAGCTGTAAGTGAAAAGACTGCAAGTTCTAATTTAAAAAAAAAGTTATTTTTTGACTTGTATTATTGTTTCGTTTTTTCAAATAAAAAATGTTTCTTTTAATTTTAAACGATTCTCATGACTTACGCCATGTTTATCTTGAATTATGATTAAGTAAATAGATATTTTCACATATACTTTCCCTTAAATTAAAAAAGGAAGAGTCCGAAAAATTTCACGACGTTATAAACAGGAGCTATACTTCCTAACCTCCTACTTATAACACGGAATCAAATTACTAACAAGAAAAATCAGGTGCCCAGATTGGAACAAGCGATTATCAGTTAGGGTCAGAATAGTCAATTCTCTGGATGATCTTCACATTGCGCTTTTGATTTTTACGTAAATGTTAAATATTATTATAAAAATTAATGGTTCTTCCAGATTTTAAATATCTCTGTTTTTCTTTTAAATCAACACCGTTTCATCTCAGCACTGGTTTTAATTTTGCAGCACACTAACGTCACTGTGAGGCTTAGAGATCTGGGACGTTTTTTAAAACACTTTCCTGAATGTGAATACCTTCTGTTGATGATGGATATTTTGTTTGGAATTTAGATTCTGTGATGTGTCATATTATTTTTTTAGAGCAATTTATAGTTCATATTGCTATGGCCGACCGAAAATGTCGTATATAAAAATTGTGTTCCAATTTTAAATTGCAAAAAGTTTATACTGTTATTTTTACCACAAATATTAGTAAACATTTTACTCGGTGTTATTTTGTATAATCACATATTCTACTTTGAAGGGTGAGTGAGCCAGTGTCACGATTTTTACGATTCTACTGATGGGTCATACGATTATTATCTAAGATTGGCAATATATGGAATGGATAAAACATCTAACAGAGCAAATGTTTATGGACCAGTGTAATTATGCCTGAATTTGTTAATAATTATATAATATGGCGGACGAACAAATGTGTCACCTAATGATAAGTGGTCACCACTGCCCATACACACTGGTGCAAATTAAAACAATTCCTTACATGGACAATGCATCACCAACATTGGTCATGACGTATCTGTATCTTCACGTCATTTCAAATTTAATGATATTAAGCCTGTGAACCGAGATGGCCCAGTGGTTAGAACGCGTGCATCTTAACCGATGATTTCGGGTTCAAACCCAGGCAGGCACCACTGAATTTTCATGTGCTTAATTTGTGTTTATAATTCATTTCGTGCTCGCCGGTGAAGGAAAACATCGTGAGGAAACCTGCATGTGTCTAATTTCAACGAAATTCTGCCATATGTGTATTCCACCAAACCGCATTGGAGCAGCGTGGTGGAATATGCTCCAGAACCTTCTCCACCAAGGGAGATGAGGCCTTAGCCTAGCAGTGGGAAATTTACAGGCTGTTAATGTAAAATGTAATGTAAGCCTATGATCTACACTCAACTGGTGGGCTTTTTTGCTAACTTATCTGTTACAACCATTTACAAGAATACTTCATGGTTTGTTTTCGTTTCAAAGAGCGATTCAGGTGATAACACAAGGAACATCTCTACTTAATGTATATTCCATGTTGGTAGAAATTTAGTTTTAAGGAGTAATTTTACATTCACAGCCTGAGGAATAGTTATTATGGTTCCATACTTATAAAATTGTACATTTCATTTATAGGTTGGCGGTCGAGCAAATTGGCCACCTGATGATGTAAGTGGTCACCATCGCCCATAGACAATGGCGCTGTAAGAAATATTAACCAGTCCTTTCATCGTTAATGCGTCACCAACCTTGGAAACTAAGATGTTACGTCCCTTGTGCCTGTAGGTACACTGGCTCACTCACCCTTCAAACCGGAACACAACAATACACTCAGTACTGCTGTTTGGCGGTAGAACATCTGATGAGTGGGTGGTACCTACCCAAGCGGACTTGTACAAAGTCCTACCACCAAGTAGGTATTTTCATAAAAAATCATAAAATAAATAATATCGCGATGCCACTTCCATTTTTGTATCATCTACAATCTTTTAAAACTACCCCGTCCCATTTCAGTAGTGGTCGTAATTTCGCGGCACTCGGCGTCGTTGGATTTCCCAACTTTGTCTTTGATGGACATTGCGAATGTACGTAAAATGTTCTGTCATTCCGTTCTGTGTTACAGAACTTGTATCGACTATTTACTCAATTGCTGTTATATATAGCTATAAATGTACTGTTATAATTTATTAGTAGTAGTAATTATTATTTACTGGTTACCCAGTGGAATACCTCGATCACCACTACGCTATTTGTGTACCTTCCTATGTTTAAAATCACGACATCGACTAACTATTACTCACAAATAGAATATCATAAGGAACTCTTGTGCAAAATTAAAAACGAATGTTAATTTTAAATCTCAGTATAAAAGCTTATAAATATGGTAGGTTCACATTTTTTGAAGTATGAAAATAATTGTTGAGTCTCACGTTTTGAAAAGTAAATTATTAAAATCTGGTACTGGTTAAGTTTTTATTCAAACGAATTGTTTTGTTATTATTAAGTACATTTATTAGAGCCTAGAAACCAAAGGCGTCCATTAATGAAGGTGTGTTCCTTAATCACGCGGTGATCGTTAGTACAAAGATTAAGCCCAAGTGTTAACCTTCATATGGTTTACAACAAATATAATATAAATATTTAGGTAGTCTGGAAAATAGGAAACCTGCCTAAAGTCAACCTTCACCGAAAAACAATAATACTAAGTCTTGCGATAGAATATCCGAAGAGTGGGTGGGTATCTTCCCAGACTGACTTGCTCAAAGCCTCAACGTGAACTTATTTCACGGTGTTGAAATGCATATGAAACATTAATCGTGCATGCCCGTTGGTAAAGTAAAGCCTCGGTCGAATTTATCAAAACACTCAGTCGAATCGAATTTCCCATTTAATAAAAAAAAGCTGAAAAATAACCATTACCTATTCCGTAGAGAAACTCCGACCCGCTTCATAAATCACGCTCCTGACCCGGACTAGAACCCGCGCCGTAAATACGTCACCTGACAATTACTTGAGTTACTTAAACAAATCCTTTCCGTTCGCTTTCTGTAACTAAAATTTAAATTAAAGTCTATCTTGGGGACCATTTTGAATAATGTTACTTGTTTTTCGTTCAAACAAATTTGTTATTTTTTAATTGTTAAAAGCAATAAAAAATGTATTTTAGAATTGATTTATTAAACAAGAGTACGCCTTGTACAAAATAATGATATTTTATGCTGGTTTTATAAATATTTTATTGGTTGTTTTGTTTTTTTTTTGTGTATGTAGCCATTTTGATTGATATATTTTGTGTCAAACACGGAAAAATAAATCTATCTTCTATCAAATTCTTTTAATGTGTTTTGGAAAATAAGTTCGGAATTTCGAATTGTTATTTTATTGAAAACATTTAGTGGAAAAATGTTATTTTATTATTATATTTTTTATGAGAGAGATATTTTAGTGGAATTATATATATATATATATACACACATACTTACAAAAGGTTGTTCATCTCTAAAATAAATATATGTAACAGAAATATTTAAAAAATCACGTCAGTCACGACAATATAGTAAATTAAAAAAAAAATTCAGACGAATTGATAACCTCCTCCTTTTTGAAAATAAGGTGAATCTAGCGCGCATCTACTTATATTTATAATATTAAATACTAAAACCTTATTCGAAAAGCGCTCCATCTTCTGTTTTATTAGTTTAATTAGTTTTACATCACTAAAAAGCTTCTCCTCATTTGTAAAGATTATATTGGTTTTTCTATTAAATAAATATAAAAAGTTTTTTTTTTTTGTATAGCGTTCATGTTCATGAAGGATATCTTATTTAATTATTGTTTATTTACATAGTTATGTGGAACACTAATTAATCACATTTGTTGCTAAAAATGGCTACTTGTAAAAATTTAAAATAATAATGAAATATTTGTGACTAGTTCCCATCTGCATGTTCACCCACGTGTGAGGTACGGTATGTGTTTCTTTGGTGGCAGGGCTTTGTGCAAGCCTGTCTGGGTAGGTACCATCCACTCATCAGATATTCTACCGCCAAACAGCAATACTTAGTATCGTCGTATTCCGGTTTGAAGGGTGAGTGAGCCAGTATAACTACAGACACAAGGGTCATAACATCTTAGTTCCCAAGGTTGTCGACGCATTGGTGATGTAAGGAATGGTTATTATTACTTACAGCGTCAATTTGGCGGTGGTGATCACTTACCATCAAGTGGCCCATTTGCACGTCCTACATACAAGATAAAATAAAGTAACAGGTGTCATGTGTCCGTTTGTGTAGCCCTGGTAGGGTGTGTACAAACATCGTGATGATCGGTCGAGTAGTTTAAGTCAAATTACTTTCGCAATTATAACATAGAAGTTAGAATAAACTGCAACACCTTAATCTGTGAACATACATTATATTTTCATAAAATGCAGCTCGTATTATGTTCTTGACACTTACGTGATATATTAAGCTATAAAGTTTAACTTAACTCTTGAACTCAACCTCAGACTATTTCTTTAAAAACACTTTTAAGTATTCGGAGGATAAGTGGCTATAACCTTGTTATTTTATAAGCGAAATGAATATTTTATGGTGAAGTTATTCCACATCTGGGTTTATAGCTTGCATAAGCTATGACTTGCCTTACAACGAGATAGCTTTATGTCTTAGGTCAGTCAGTATCATACTTTACAGTTTATCCGATCAAAAAAAATTATGAATATAAACGTTTACAGGTATTTTTGAATATCCTAGTAATACTACTGGATTGGTATATGAATTATATGTTACCGAGAAGAAATGGAAACAAATTTAGTAGTTACTCTACTCTAAATTAAAAAAAAAAAAACAATTTGTGTGAATTTATATTTATTGTACCTATACAGTTTCTAAATGCCGTATATTCTATGAAATTACCTTCCCGTAGTGTCCAATTAGATTCTATTATTTGAAACTGCTAGTGTCAATGCTAAGTATTACAGACTATTAATCCAAATACATACTCGTACACACAAACATAACGTTCGCGCATCCGAATAGTTAAACATTTTAAATTTATCTTCGATTCATTCACGTACAAACATATTCTAAAACACAGAACTGAACTTGTAATAAACAGACTCGTAATTAATTTGAGTTAGAGAAATAGTTCACACTTGCTAGATTTAATTGAAATAACTAAAGGGATCTAGTTAGACTGAGTAGTACGATATGCATGGATAGTATAGCCCGCCTAGCATTATATAGCTAGCAAGATATCGTTGAGCCTACAACTCATTTGTTAACAAGAGACAGCAATGAATTAGACGAACGAATATACAGGGTTATTGGTAATTCGACGTATTCCCGTTAGGAGGTGATAGGGGTGACTATTTGCGATAATTTTAACCCCCATATGGATTATGCAAAAGTGAACCATTTTTGAGTTATCGCGTTTTTTAGATTTTTTCAAAACAAGTCAAAAATGCAACTTAAAAAAATTATTAAAAAAAAAGTATCTATGATTTATAAAAACGATTAAACACTGGATATTTTTCAATATTTAAACAATAATTATCGGTCCAAATTTAAAAATGCGAGACGGAAAACGATATTATTTCAATATTTTTAACCTATTATCTCCTAACGGGAATACGTCGAATTATCAATAACCCTGTACATAATTATGCTCGTCTCATTTTTACATCACGTTACTTAAGTTATTTAATCAACTTACTTTATTATATGTATATATATATATATATATATATATATATATATATATATATATATATATATATATATATATATATATATATATATATATACCGTCGGTTTACCTCGTCTTTTTCGTATCATACAGACGATAATCACTTGATTCAACATGAATCAGCAGGCCTACATAACTCAAAATCAATTGAAATAGTTTGAAGAGCAATCATAAACTAATATCTCGGATCGGAATAAATCATTGAATTCATTATCCGGATTCATCCGGATATTTACCGGTTTGACCCGGTTGATATTGAGGTTATACATCACTGACGACGTCCGGACGTAATATAGATGATAAACTCCCATCATCAGGGCGTAATGGAAATGTCTAATGCAATTTGAAATTTCCAAGAATAAGGAGAGAAAGGTTGTTTTATGGCCCCTACTTAAGTGTGCTTTCCCTTCTGGTGTGAGCTTTTAAAGTTCGTAATCAACCAAACCGTTGATATAATCGACCATTTGAATTTCGGTGATTTCAATTATTTTTTTTCTATATAGTACTAGTACAGCAATTTTTCCGCCTGATACGCACTCCGATTGTCGTAACTAAAGATGACCTATAAATGAACGGAAAATTAAATGAATATTTTCGATAAGTATTCCGGTAATTGCTTCTATCATATTCAGGCAACGCCATGACAGCGTTTTTACATGCTTTTATTTAACTTGATTTTTATTGAGTGTCAGTCAAAATCTCAGAAATATTATCAGTTTTACTTAATTGACCTAAAATATTTCGCATTTTTTATGTTTATAATTTATAATGCATGAAATGAATTCATAAATTCAAATCATTTGTAAAAATTAAATTTGTAAAGAATTCATATTATTAAATACAAGATTATATAGACGATAAAAAGGCGTGGAGCTAATACTTTTTGGTTTCTAGGCATATGACTTTGTATTTTAAATGTTAAAAAAGAGTAACTACTGAGTTTCTTGCTGGTTCTTCACGGTAGAATCTGCATTCCGAACCGGTGGTAGCAACACTTAATATAGTTTGTTAAATGACGATTCAAAAGTGCTTGTAAAAGCCTACTTAAATAAAGAACATTTTGATTACGACTAAAATAACTAATTTATCAAAACAAATTTACCATCGCTCATCGTGGTCTCGGGTTTGAAGTAATGACCTCTGTTTTCCCCATTTATTCCCTTGAAGAAAACCTTACGTAATCTAGTGTCTATATATAACTCATTCATTGAAAGCCAGAAACTTCGGCCAAAGTACTATTACGTCATTTCCACAAAAGAAAAACCGTACAAGGAACATAAAGATATTTCCAGCTGCCATATCACAGATTAGCAGAAAAAAAGGCAGTATATTCGTGGCTTACTTCTATAAATTAACCGCTACTACGTTCTTCGCAAGTTACCATAAGCGCAAGCGGGTTTGTAGGCAAGTAAATAAAATATTTGTTACTTAATCAAGTATTGCAGATTTTCTTATTAATGATATGTTATAAAATATACTAATAGAAATTACGACCACGATACTATATATAATTTAATAAGAGAAGTATTGGTCTTTTCTATTATTAATATTTTACTTGCTAGTAGAGATTTGTGCAAACCCGTCTGGCAAGGTTCTTATATTTTACTGCCAGAGAGCAATACTTAATATTATTGTGTTCCGGTTTAAAGCATAAAAAGAAGGAGACGATGTGCAAATGTTATTGCAGACATAAGGGTTATATCCCTTCATCATCATCATCAGCAGTGCCCAAGTTTGGTGACGCATTGGTTATGTATGAGATGCTGCCAATATCTATGGGCCGTGATGACTTACCAGTAAGAGATGGCAGCCTGCCTACCGATGCCATAAAAAACATTGAATTACCTTGGTAGAATTTCAGCTAGAACAGCTTTGAGGAACTTGGTGGTTTCTCATCAGACTATAAGAGGAAGAAAACAAACGTTTTGCGCACAATTTCCCCCTCATTATCTGCCTCAAAACTGTGCAGAGTCTCTCTGGAATTCTCAATAGTTGTCCATAGTTTTAAAGTTGGTAACGTTCTTCTCGTAAAGCGCGTAAAACTGTAGCTCGTATAACGCGAATGAACTAATTTAATATGCGAATGAGTGTAGCATACAGTAATAGTATATCTATTTAATACCAATTAACCACCGAAATATTCTTATGCCCAGCTCTTGTTCCCTCGCGGTTCGTTTTCAAGGTTAACTAGAATGAGAGATTTGTCATGTTTATTATAAACGCGGTCGCTTAAGCCTATCACAGTACCAACTCCCTAAAAACTCATATCGTCTTTTACCGCAATGAATGGATTAGCGCGATGTTTTGTGGAATCGTATTCATTTTATCGTTGCAAATGCGTGATAGCGGTCTGGAAATTACGCGAATTTACCGAGTACGCTCATTTCAGTCTAGGCAATTTAATTTGCTTAATGAATTTAGGTTCGAGGTATGGTTGATGAATGTGGTGCGAGTGAATGCCAATCAAATTGTGTTTTTTAATCTACTCCTGTCACGGTTGCTTTTTTAAAATATATTAAATTAAATTTGATTTTGTAATTTATTCGAAATTAGAACGAATAGAAGAGAATGGAATTGTTACGTTAAAAGAGTGATTTCACTTTCAACGCACTGTTCGAATCTCGAGGTCATTAGACGCCCCCATCAGCTCTGAAATGATTTTTTCAAACGACACCCCTATAACGGCCCGACGATTGTGACCATGTTTCTTGTATTATTAAATATATATACGAATATTATTTAAAATTATAAGTATTTGTAACAATTATATGATATTGCATGGCTTTTTTTAGAAATGCATGTATGAATATGTTTTTTAGGTATCAAAACAAAATATATTCGAGCCATGACTACGATATTGTATTGTATTATATATTAAGTCGATTTTATTCGATCGCCTGTTAATCGAAAGCAATTTCTACTAATTAAAGCAAAGCAATTTGCTTTAATTAGTATATAAGAGTTGAGATGGCCCAGTGGTTAGAACGCGTGCATTACCGATGATTTCGGGTTCAAACCCAGGCAGGCACCACTGAATTTTCATGTGCTCAATTTGCGTTTATAATTCATCACGCGCTCGGCGCTGAAGGAAAACATCGTGAGGAAACCTGCATGTGGCTAATTTCAACGTTATTCTGCCACATATGTATTCCACCGACCCGCATTGTAGCAGCGTGGTGGAATATGCTCCAAACCTTCTCCTCAAAGGGAGAGGAGGCCTTTAGCCCAGCAGTGGGAAATTTACAGGCTGCTAATGTATGTATGTAATTATATATAAGCTTTAAATAATATTAGACTTTTTATAAATATCTTATAAATATCTTATAAATATCTTATAAAACTATGTAAGCGTGCTATACGAGTGGAACATTATTCTAAGGGGCTATATTGATAAAAAAATATCATATGTAATGATGTTAGCTTAAGCGACGACTAGGGTTCACAATATTTAGTTAAAGTGTTAATAAATATAGAAAACCGTATACAGAATAATATTTCGTGTTCACAAAACGCCTTACAAAAATAAGGATTTTCGTTTCATTTATTAAAGCCAATGTAACGAAAATAAATCCATCGGTCAACTTTCCAGTGTAATTATAACAAAAAAAGGCTTTCCTAACTAAAAATAAAGTAATCCCTATAGTAAAAAACATTGGTAAAATATTCCACGCTCAACTAAAACATACACATTAAGAAGAATAATAATAATCGTAATGAAAATAACAAAAACAGTTCCTCAATAGAAGTTCAAATAATACCCAAATTAATATTTTCTTAATACTAAAATTACTTCTACACAAGTTTGTTTGTCATCGGCGAATTCATCAAAGATAAATTGAATTCAAAGGAAGAATCGTCAACAAAAGCGTTATGATAAATTAATACAACATTTTGTAAAATTAAACCATTCCGTTCAGATCACCAAAGAGGAATGACCTCCTGAAAATGATTCGCTTATCTTAAATATAACGCCCGAGTATTGTTTTAAAGAATTCATTCAGAAATTATCTTTGAATAAATTTGAATTTAATTTAATATCAATCTAGAACATTTGTGTAATTGATTTTAAGATTAATTTTTTTTTATTATTAAATAATGTAAATGAATCTCAGTAGAATCTACTTTCCAAACCGATGATCGCATTACTTCTAATTCAGTGCTGTAATATGACGATTCAAAAGTGATTTTTTGAGCGTACTTGAATAAAAATGTCCGAAAATCCACAACAGCGCGATTTTTAAGACATTTTCTGCCTCGCACAACCACTCTGTGGGACCAGCTTTCGCCGGCGGTTTTTCCGAACCGATACGACTTGGAAACCTTCAAGAAAAGAGCGTGCTACTTCCCGAAAGACCGCCAACGCACCTGCAAGCCCCCGGTTTTGCAGATGTCCATGGGCGGTGGTAGTCACTTTCCATCAGGTGAGCCTCCTGCTCGTTTGCCACCTATAACATAAAAAAAATATATATATTTGATTGAATATCAATAGCTTTCCCTACCAAGACACAACAGTGTTACACTTTGCTAATACTGGAAATACTTTATATTTGGTCTGAGATAAGTATTTGTATGAATATTCAATTAATTTCATAGCTTAGTATCTGATACGTCGCAATTGTCCGGAATGACCTATAATCCTGATAAGTGATCACTATAATGTGTTTACTGATAGTAATCCCGCATCAATCGGGTTATCGACATCTATTACAATATAAGCCCAAATGGTCTAAAGGTTAAAACGCGTACACGTTTACGGTTACCGCGGGTTCAAACCAAGGCAAGCACCACTGAATTTTTGTGTGATTAATTTGTGTTTATATCACGTGCTCGGAGGTGAATAGAAACATCGTGGGGAAATCTGAATGTATCTCTAATTGAATGAAATTCTGCCACATGTGTGTGTGTGTGTGTCTGCCGGCAATCCATATTAGAGCAAAACTTACTGGAATAAGCCCTAAACCAGTCCTCGAAGGAAGAGAAGTTCATTATCTCAGCAGTGAGCCATTTACGGACCGTTTATTTACTTTTATTTTTTAATAATCCATATGATTTCAGAATAATGACAATTATACACAATATCAAAAATGTTCAATTACTTAGGATAACTTTTCAGATAATCATAGTTATTTCGTACGAATAAACTAACAGCAGAAACCGTGAAACGTCAGATAGTGATATTTGACATTGAATGTAATTATCATAACACAAAGAATCAATTTGGCTTATTACCATAAATCGGTTTTGAACATTTCATTACTGAGTTATGAAGTGAGTTCTTACTAAGTTTATTTAATACATAAATTATTTATCATCATTCATCATTCCCTTGTCTTTAGCTCATCCGCTTAGCCTTTCTGTCATTACAGTTTTTTTCAATTATAATGGTTCTGCAAAGTATTCCTACTAACAATATAAATGCGAAATTGGTTTTTTTATTATATAGGTAAGCGGAGGAGCACACAGGTCACCTGATGATAAGTAGCCCATAGACAATGGCACTGTAAGAAATATTTGCCATTCAATACTCTGTCTGGTACGTCTAAAAGCTTAAACCACTGAAACGAATTAGATGAAATTTAGTTAGGAGATAAATTGAGTCACGACGAAAATCATCCCTTAAATGTTATAAAAAGGCGTTGGAAGTTTATATGGGGAATCAATTAATGTTTGTATGCGGTTAAAACGGGAGTTACAGATTTGTGGGCTATAAAGTTTCATAAATTTCAAGCGAGCAAATTTGCGGGTTCGCCTAATATATGTATTAATGTTTTTTTTTTTATGAAATAAGATGTAATAATCGAATGATAGTAATATTAGTTTCTGCCAATCTTAATACCAATTGCAAATACATAATATGACAGTGTACAATTATTTGCACCTGTGGTGCACTCTCTCTTCCCCGATCTCATAATCTAATTCGACAGCACCGCCTAGAAAGAGATTAGGTGCTAGACCAATAACGTGCTTCCAGAAGCAAGTCAACTTATAATTTACCAATTACTTACCGGCCTCGTTAAATACTATAACGTGCACACTTTATTTATAACGAGATGAAAACTCGGCTTCGCTCGGGTAAAATAAGTAAAACTAAACAAATATAAATAATTCAATATAATAACTACTATACCACTGTATGAAAATATTATTTGACAATTATTGATTGTATTTTCTTATAGGAATTTCCTTCAAATATGCTATTGTGTGGTTACCCTACACAGGCGAAATTGTGAAAAGAGACGCAAAGGGTAATGTCGTTTTACAGAGATCTGCTGATTTGTCATCACTCGAAGGGGATTTTCATGGTTGGTTTACTTTTGAAAATGCCTCCTTTATATTTGATTTTATGTAAAGATTTTAACATTTCTTTAGGCCTGTTTACTCGTATCGTTGAATTAAAATATTTTGTTCCATCAACATATTTTTTTGACATCAGCTTAATTACAACAATATTATATATACCCAGAAGCAGCGACAAATGTTTTATAAACACGTTAAAGAAAAAGGTTTCACCCTACCCAAAGTCATTTCATCCTTTGGGCGGGTGTTCGCTTAATAAAATTCCTAAATTAATTCGAAATTTACATCTTACGTTAAAAATGATTAATTTCGTATAGCTTAATGTGATAGACGATAAAAAGCATGGAGTTAGGTTTCCTTAATTTCTTATGAAATTTAATTGTCGGAAGAAAGTAAGTGCTCAGTTTCTTGCCGATTTCCGAATCGAATATAAGTTTAAAGATAATCTTTTTGTTTAATGAACATTCAAAAATGCTCCTTTATTATAATATATTTTCATTGGTGAAATTATTTAAGTATCTTAATATATACAAAACTATTAAATCACTGTATATTTATATAATATTTACTTCACATGATTATAAGTAGGATTTTAATTAATTGTATTTCAAATTACGAGTTATAATAAAAACAAATAGACCTGTTTTTTTCCAATTCACCTACTCCTAACTTTGATTTCTATATGTTTATTAATCTGGCTAAATGTTTCTGGTAATTTTAAAATACCATTGCCATACGCAAAAGTTTAATCTCCGTTAAAGCATCTGTCATCTCCGCTAAAGCATCTGCTCGAAACTCACGTATTATTTAATTAATAGTAATTCATCTATTTACATAAGAATTAAGGCTTAATAATATAAATGCCTTACTGTATACTAATAAAAATTACAAATAGTTATTGTACCATTGTTCATTTGTATCATGACCGCGTGGAATGGTCGCAAGATAAAGATTGCCAGCAGCATATCCCGGTTGAATCGTACTTCAGATCCTCTACGCAAAAATAAACCCCCCTATAATAATACAAATATATTGAATTCTTTAAACACCATCTGAAATTATATCACAGTGTTAAAAGTTTCGCACCAACCCGCTCAGTGGACTTCATGTTGAATAAAAGGCTTCGATGTGTTCCGAAGATCCCTGGTTATGACTGGGTTAGCACGAATGAATTGGATCTTTTTTAATTTATCTCAACATGAAAGTTAAATACAAAAAATAAATTAATCTGCATTCACAGAAATATAATATAAATCTCACGTTAAGAGATGGAACATTCTGTAAATAATTCTGTACCTATTATAAATCGTATAAGTATACAATCTGTAATAACCGCAGTGGCATAGAGTATCTTTATCAATTAAAGTCGTATATTCGTATCTTCTCGATAACAAGAGCCAAAGGTCTTTGCTTAATAGTGGGTCAATTTTTTTTCTGTCTTAGGTAAGGAAAACCTGATGGTAAGTGATCTTCTATAATCTCAGAGACGCTCACCCTTCAAACTGGAACACAATACCAAGCATTGCTGCCTAGCGGTAGATTATTAGTAAATGTGATCTCGACGGGTTTACACGAAATCCTACCAACGAACGAATACTATTGTGCCTTTCAGAAGTTTTTACTTTTTATTGTACTAGATAATATTAAAATTGAATACGTCTCTGTTCAATATCTGCAATATGAATGAGTAATAACTAAATTATTCAAAACGGCAGAGCTGATGCGAAACAATAGTAAATATCGTTTAAAAATTCACAAATAAAAAGATATATTTTATTCAAGTGGACTCTCGATAAAAATGTGTAAATTTATTTTACCGTTACGAAATTTAGATTCTAGAAAAATGAACCGGCAAGGATGTAGTCATAGTATATAGTCACTATTTTCCAATAATTCAATAGTATAGGCGCACATATTAGGTCAATTAAATTATATTAAGTTAAATATATTAACATTGATGTATGATTTTTACATTAAGGAAACAGAGATTCAATTCTCTGGTATAATCGTTCAAGAGTTCAAGTTCGTATTATATAATATATGACAATAGACCTTCAAAGGAACTAAGACTTTGTAGTGGTTACAATGGAACACATCGATGCTAAGTATTCTATTTGATGGTGGATTGAGTGATTAGTGGTGTCCGTAGGAGAAAGTGTATTCTGTCTAGCTTATAAGACCGCAGATCCCGATGTCCTAGATTTCAATTTCCAGACTCCGCAGAGACTACAAGTTAGTGCTTACACTTCAGTCCCTTGGAAACAGGATGTCTGCCGTAGTCGAATTTGTAAAAGATAATCGTCGACCTACCAGAACTGCAATTATCGATTTAGACATAACAGACGTTTGGTTTCCAATTCCATAAGCAGTAACAATTCAATAACAACATATTACGTACTAAATATAAAGAGAAGATTCCTTGAAGTTTCTTATTCTTCAACGTGTAGTCTACGTTCACTGGTACGGTGCACTGACCAATTTCAATAAGACCATAATCCTAGTACTACCCAGATCGTAGGAGGTGATTTATCTCAGATCAATCAATGTAAGCTGGATTGTCGACTTATAGTCTTTATGGCTTAAGGTTTAGGCCACAGCGCTTTTGCGAATGTTTTGGTTACACGTAACATCTTCGATCAAATCCTATAGAAGAACTAGTTTCAGGTGTGTATCAAAATATATCTGTCATGAGATATTAATATTCTGTAATTATTCAACGCTGGGTTAAGACGTTCACTCCTTTTTAAGATGGTTTGGAGATTATTGCACTGTGCTGCTGAGTGGAAACACACGTGGAAGATTTTTAATCGACTCATGCAATTCTCTTCACGACGTTTTCGTTACTTAAAATTCATTGGCCTTGATTATACTCGGTTTATTCTTGGTTAATTCACGTGCTTTAGCCAATTTACCATTTCAGCTAGATTTTTATTTACTACTTTTACTAGTAAAGCCAAAGAATTCATTTCGTTTAATTATTTAAGCACCAATAAGCAGATCACTGAAGTTTCAGTAACAAATTCACGATAAAAATATTACTTGAGTGAATACCTTCTGGCTATTTGTTTTTTATGATAAAGGATGGCGGACGGGCAAATGGGACACCTGATGGTAAGTGGTCACCATTACCAATATACAATGGCGCTGTAAGAAATATTAACCATTCCTTACATAGGCAATGCGCCATGAACCTTGGGAACTAAGATGTTATGTCCCTTTTGCCTGAAGTTACACTGGCTCACTCACCCTTCAAACCATAACACTACTGAGTACTTCCGTTTGACGGTAGAATATCAAATGAGTGGGCTTGCACAAAAACCAGAAACAAGAAAAACCGAAACTAATTGCGAATTGATCGATAGACTTGAGACAGATTCTCAGCAGACATACATTCAGACTTTCTCAAAATAATTTATTCCATTGAACACATTGATGACGATGATGAATTATAGGCACATGAAATTCAATCAGTGTCAGCAAGGCTTTGAACCCGCTATTTTTGATTAAGAGTTTTAAATGTTCGGCTTAGCCACTGGATCGTATCGACTCATATTAATATAACTTTAAGTAAGTATATATA
Organism: Vanessa tameamea; assembly: GCF_037043105.1. NCBI lineage: Eukaryota > Metazoa > Arthropoda > Insecta > Lepidoptera > Nymphalidae > Vanessa > Vanessa tameamea. The sequence continues at coordinate 9,270,729 of NC_087330.1, read as the reverse complement.
TAATAAAACTAACAGAGGTTTTATATTAAATAAAAGATCAATAAATTTAAAAGATCGAACCAAATTGAAACCAGACGAAAAAATAAATAAAGCGATATCATTATAACTTTTTAAATTCCATCGGATGCGTGCTCAGTTCGGATAAGCGTTTAAGGAAATATATTTTCATGAAAGAACTCTGGGTAGGATTTATATTAAAAGCGTTTTAAAACTTGTTAAAAGGCAAAATATTTTCAGTATAAATAATGATTCGGGTTAAGTATTACGGAATAACCGCTTTATGGTAATGACAGTAAATAATTATACACAAAAGTTAGTTATATTACAAAAGTGTTATTATTCTGTTATTGTACAAATGGATAATAGGACCAGCTGTTTTGACTCGCGAACAATTTTGTAATATAAATTGAATATAAAATCAAATGACCCAATATAAGAATATTATTTGATACGTGTCGGGACGGAAAAAATAATAATAAAACTTAACTAAAAAAAAATGGAAAATCTTTAAGTGCACGACTCATAACGCTCATTGGATCGAATAAAATTTTCTATGTATTGCCAAATTTGAATGTTAAACATTATAAATGTGTAATACAAGAATAATTACTAAATAGAGTTTATAAATTAAAAAAAAAAAAAAGTTAGTATATTTATTCGCGAAAAATAATATATACTTTATTCAATTAGGCTACTCAATTAGGCAAGCACTTTTGAATTGTCATTTTACATAGATATATTAAGTAAAGCTACCACCGGTTTGAAATACAAATTGTACCGAGAAGAACTGGAAAAAAACTCAGTAGTTACTCTTATACAACATTTGAAATAATTAATTTAAAATATTTAATTTTTAAATATCTTTACAATGATATGCATGCTAATATGTATCCCGAAATGAGCCAATTTTATTTTCCTATCGTAAGCCACTCTCTGGTGACTCACATCATATCTTGTATTAAACAAAATACTTAATTATTAAATAGGAAAAAGCCGACCTGCCTACTGCACGATGAAACACTAACAACGTAGTAGGCTTATTTAGCATATAATATATTTTACATTAATTTATAAAAGCCTCCACATAAATGTAAAACTATTACAGCTTAAGAGGTTTAAAGTAAAAGTAATGAAAATATTTAATAAAAACCGCTACGAGTTATTCTGTATTTCCATAAGCCTTTAATCTTAATGAGTATCTCGGTGGTTTAGTGGCCGAGTAGTTAAGTATTGGGTTTTTCTAGTAAGAAATTCCCAGTAACAGTCTGGAGTTAGGCAGAACTGCATTCCCTTGTCTCGTCGACGTCAGATGTCAGATTTTCGTTTGATTAGATTACGTTAATTAAGAAATAAATAGTTAAATATAATATTATTATTGAATACCTTATGTACAAACAGCTTATTTTAGAGATTACCAAATGGGGCTGAATTCATTTTTCAATTATTCCTCACGCAGGTGGAACGTTTTCCATCGCCAAGTATGACACACAGATATATCAAACGAAAACTCAATGGCGCTTTCCCAGAATTGGACCTGTAATATTTGTGTATACACAGATATGGTTTATCAACTTGCACTAGGCTAACGTGATAGTCTAAGTTCCAGATTTTACCCAGAAATTATTTATCATTTGTTTACTTTTTACTTCATCCCCTAAAAATTGACTAGTAATACTACGTCTAGTAATTATTAATCATCGATGTCTAAATGAAACTAACATGTTTAATTTATCAGCTAAATAAACCTTAAATTGAATTATCAATCTAAACGACATCATTAACAATGAACACTAACAGAAGGAAACAAAGCCATTCAACAGTCTCTTCACATTTGAAGATCATAAACAATTTGCAGATTCACGTGATTTATAAACAGTACCTTGTCCTATTTGTGCTTGAAATGTGGTTACAAGATGGCGTCATGAATAAGTCGAGCAGACAGCGAAACAAAGATAAATACGACAATGAATAAATCAAGTTGTTAACATTCCGTCCCAGTTCATGAGATTGAGGCTTTTCTGTTAAAAACACCTCGGTTTCGCGACACGTTTCGTCTAGTTAAATTGCGGTTAGAGTTTTTCTCATGTTAAAATTACGGTTGTAGATTTTGGGTTACAGACCACCTGATGCTCTCTGGTGACCAGTCTTAGACAGTGACAATCATAAACAGTTGTGTAGGGATTGCCTAATTGATGCCAATCATTCGTCTTCCGTCAAATGTCAATATTTTTTATTGTTATGTTTTTAAGTAAGCCAGTGTAATTGCAGACACAGGGGATATAATAATTTCTATAGTATATAATAGTTGTTGGTACATTGACGTTATAAGGAGGTAGCTATTTTTTTTTACATTGAATGAATTGATTAACTTAGATATTAACTTTGACGATTCATAAATATAAATCATTTGTTAAAAATACATCAATAAATATATTATTGATCACAAGATTATATAGATGATAAAAAAGGCTGGAGCTAATAATGTTGATTTCCAGGCTGATATATTATGGATATAACTTTATTTAACTAACACAATGTATCTCAAATGTTGGAAAAGAGTAACTACTGAGTTTTTTTCCAGTTCTTCTCAGTAGAATTAGTATTTCAAGGCGGTGGTAGCTTTACTTAGTTATGTAAAATGACAATTCAAAAGTGCTTGCAGTAGCCTAATTGAATAAAGTATATTTTGATTTTGATATGGCTTGAAAAATTAAAACACATTCATTACCCATTAGATTTAAGTTTTTTTTTATATAACAGGTATAATGCGACCTCATGATAAATGATCACCAACACTTTCAGACATTGCCAACATGTGTAACATTGGCAATGCAAGAACTACTAATCATCCCCTCGCCATAACATCTCTCAATATGCCAGTGACCTTGGAACCTAAAATACTATGTTCCTTGTACTTGTAGTTATACTGGCACACCGTTCAACCTAAACACTATGATATTAAGTAACGCTGTATCCATATTGGCAACAAAGTTATATAATAAATCAAAATCAGCCAGTATTTATACCAATATCATAAATCTCTGAAACATAGTCATCACATCTAATAATTATGTATTCTAATATATTTTCACACCTGGCATTTGAAACTAATACGAGAACAAAAATTCTGTTATGGAAAATATTAAGATGTAAGTAAGCGCGGCGTGCAGAAAGATTAATCTCTCTCAAATTCTCGTTAGGAATATATTTTAAAATTATGATTGGTATTTGATGCGGAAAATGTTCGAGATATTTATTGAATTTATATCGTAAGTCAAATATATTATTGCTGGCTATATTTTAGAATAATAAAAAAAAAAACAACAAAAATATTTTACTACATACAGATATACATTTGTTGAAATATGTACCAATTGTTTGAAAATTTGTATCCGTCAGTCTGTCAAGAAATTAAACAGAAATTAGCTGACCAATGTCTAAACATTACTTATAATTTATCTGTATATATATTTACATATATTGATATGTTTATGTCAATAACAGTTCGGGAGTTAAATTATAAATAGAATATTATGCAATTACTTAAAAGATATTTTTCCTTGTTTCAGAACACATATGCGTTCAGCGAAGATAATCAGTCAGGAATGCAAAAAATCGAAGAAATGACCAGCATCATAGCAAAATGGCTCACAAATGTTGGCAGGCATGGCTGACAATCGCAACAATATCTCTAGTAACGACTATCACCAAAGCCGACTTTACAACGGAATGCCAAAGACCTTGTGACTGCAGATGGCAATCCGGTAATAAGGCTGCAATTTGCTCCAACTCGAGCTTACGAGTCGTGCCAGCCAATCTCAGTAGTGATATACAAATACTCGATCTCTCCAACAACAATTTACTCCAGTTACACCAAGAAGCCTTCAAAAGGGTAGGCCTAAGTAATCTAAAAAAACTATTCCTAAGAGAGTGCAATATAGAAGTCGTACACAAAGCGGCATTTATGACTTTAGCTATCATGATAGAATTAGATTTATCTAAAAATAGAATAAGACATTTGCATCCAGACACTTTCAAAGGCACTGAGAAACTGAGGTTAATAAACTTGAATAACAACTTTATCGATAAGTTGGAGGACGGACTATTTCGCAATTTGAAGTTCCTTCAAAAAGTTGAGGTAAGCAATAACAGAATAGTCAGGATCGGAACGAAGGCATTCGTAAACGTACCGCAGTTAAAGATATTGAGAATCGATGGAAACAGTTTGAGCCACATGAAACCGGAAACTTTGATGGCGTTAAGAAACTTATCCGGATTGGATCTACACAACAATCCATGGAGATGCGATTGCAACTTACAAACATTCAGAGATTGGGTGATCAGCCACAACTTATACACGCCGCCGACGTCGTGTGCGGAGCCCGCCTCGATTCGATCGAAACTTTGGAACGAATTAGACTCTTCGAACTTCGCCTGCCGGCCTACTATATTGGAACCGCTGCCGGACGCTACTATTAAAAGTTATGAGGAGAACGTGACTCTAATTTGCAAAGTCGTCGGCAATCCCACGCCAGAAGTTGTATGGCGTTACAACGGCAAGACAATTGAGTTGCGATCGTTTGGAGAAATACGTTACACTGTTACGGAGAACACAATGGATTTGATCAGATGGGTAAATTTAACTATACTTCATTCACGTTATAGTGATAGAGGAAATTACACGTGCGTTGCCGAAAATCCTGGTGGAAAAGACGAGAAAACGTTGACACTGGTTTTATCGAAATATGGCGGAGCGGGTACTATAGCCGGCATGGACGCGGACACCTTCGCAATTTTAGTGGGTTGCTTAACATCTATTGTAATTATATTCGGGGCAATACTTGCTGTTTGCTATTTTACGACACAGAACAGTGAATTGAAAAGACTGATTAAAACCGATACTCGATCCTCGAATGGAGAAGCTTTAATCGAGGGTTCTGTTAATTCTGAAGTCGATAAAAGTTGTAAGACAGATGTTAATCCCGTTACAAAGCCGCCCAGAAAGTATGAACCCCCGTCCCTTGCCAACGCCGCAACAGAAATGTTGGAACTTAACAAGACTTTACTGGATAACGACTCTGTCTTGGGTAAGCACTTGAATAATTTAATATCTTGTTATTAATGTGACATAATACTTCGAAGCAAATTAAGACATTAATATCGTTGTTTTAATTTACTTTTACTAAACATTATCATGAAGTAATGTTACTTTGAGATTATGTCGCAAAACAAATATTATACATCATTTTATTTCCGTCGTCAACGTAATAATCTTTTCATATTTTTGCTCACCCTATTGGAAAAACGAACTCTTAAATATTTACCATTCAATTTCCTCGTTTATTTCCTTAACCCATAACTTTTTTATTTAATAAAGAAACGTATGGATCTTGTTAGTAAATATATTGTATTTAAAGTGATTCCTTTTTTTGATTCAAACTTTTTATTGAATCCTTTGGAATTGTACAAAAAATGTACCCTTTTTCTATAAAACATTTTTTCCTTATACGAAAGGATAACACATATTAAAAATACGAAACGTTTTGCTCTTGGATGGAGTAATATATTTGACGTATAAAATTTAGCTTTACAAGCTCTTATTTTATTTATTGATTCATTCATTCATCCATCTATTCATTCATTCATTTATTTATTTATATTTGCTATGCTTGTTTTGAATCTCCTCTTATCATAGGAAGCTAAAATTTTACATATTGGTATTATAATAAGCTTAAACAGATTCTACATCCAGGTTTAGCTTCACACGAATGAATATGTCACACAAAATAGATCGGCAAAGTGAACAAGTAATGAACAAGATATGTATGTATATACAAATTAACATGTACTAGAATTTTGTATATATATATGTAATATTTCTATAAAATTTCAAAACTATTTTCAATATCGCTTTTAGGTTTTACTATCAGTGGTGGCTTTTGTACGACGAAGTTCAAAAACATATTGTAAAACTACGAGTATCGTTTTGCCTAAACAAAGCAAATATAGACATATTGACGTCATTACTATTTTAAATTTGAGATTTAATAATGATTTTTTTTAAAGTCGTCGTATAAGTCTGCAAGAGTAAATCTCTCTCAATATTACATATCTAATGATATAAAATATTATTGAAGCCTCTGTATTTGAAAATTCAATATAAGCAAAGTTGAAGAGAACACATAGCCAAGGTGAATTTGCGTGTAAGTTTCAAAAGGGTTTCATTTCTATCAACGGTCACTTGGTTGCAAGCGTTTTTTATATATATATATATATATATTTAAATTAAATCATATTAAAGTTTATATTATGAATAAAAGAAACAGTATAATTACATGATTTTAACTATGAATATATTAACATGTTTATTCAAATTAGTCGTTCCATTCTATTTATTCAATAAACCTATTAAAATGTCGTTTCGTTGAGCAATAAATTACAATTTGGAATAAATAACGCGAACAGATAGGTCTGACACAGAAATAAGTAAATTAAACTTAAACTTGCCATTTTCTCTTTGAATAAAATAAACGCTTAACTATATTTTCTGCACGAAACAGTTCCTCATAAATTACTAGAACCGACAGCCGACTATTTTCATGAAACATTCTTTTAACTTTGTCATGCCTTGAACCATAAAAAATTAACGAGGTTACGGTCCTTTGTGCCAAGGCCCGATTGAACTTACAGAACAACAGAACCTGTGCCAAATTTTCAAAATATCAAAGAGTTAAAATTAGTTTTGTCGAAATTTCGCTCACTACACGGTCGAGATATTTCAAGTTGAAAGAGATTGTTTTCAATTTAAATCGAATAAAATTTATTGGGCTCGTAGCAATTGAACGTAATATTATCGTTATTTACAAAACGTTTTACTATTTCAAAAAATATAATTTTAACTCCTTGAGTATTCAAGAGGGATGTTCCTTTTAGTTTAATTTTTTCGATTTGAAAACATATACAATTTTATAATACTAAAAGAATTTCGCAAAATCCTCTCATTGATAGTACATTTCTTTGGACGTGATGAGAGTTCAATTTTAAATTTCGATTTTAAATTAAAAACGCAAAAACAAGTCTCAATATAACCATTATACGCTTCAAATTTAAATAAAGCAAACTTTCTTTTGCAGTATCAAATGAAGAACACAGTCGGCTGGAGATAGAACTACCTAAGATCTCCAAAGAAATCATTCTGGATCGATTATCTCAAGAACCTCAAGCGTATCCACCTGATCTTCTCTCCTTCCCACTGCGTGCACCTAATCAGGTATCACCTGCCAGCGGTATTTCATCAGGTCAAGAAAGACCTTCAATATCACAAGAGAGTCCAAAATCTCCAAATTACGGAGTTTCGTCCATAAACTCAGCACTATACAGCAGACTTCAGAACACAAGTTACCAAGAAATACCACTCGTTAGCACCAAAGGCTATGTGACATTACCCAGAAGACCGAGATTAAGCTATCCAGATTACACATTACGCCCGCAAGTATTTTCAACGTTGAACGGAGTCATACCTTACTATGACAATTTTAACATGAAACTCTTTGGGAACGGTGGAAACTATTACAGCCTTAATAAAAGCGAAATAGATTTGGGTCCAGTTAGTAAGACTGGGTTTCTAGATGTTTCGGATGATGTCGAACCAGCTCCATCACCTGCACCTGGTACCCCTCATGCTACCATACCACGGAACAGTTTAAGTTCTCCAAACATACACAACCAGCTGCTAATGCTGCAGGCTATGGCAAATGGCCACACAAAGAGGTCCTCAGAACATAGACCATTGAAAGTGACATTGACGGAGAGTGAAGGCCTATTAAGAAGTTCGAATCGAGATTTAAAAGTAGGTTATAGTGTCAACGTCGCCAGTACATTAGGTAAGCCTCGAACAATTACAAACACACCTCCAAAACCGAGGAAACGTCGGCAGAGTTCTGCAGACGTAAAAGAGACATTTTTGAACGCCATCGAGAATGCCACTCAAGTGTAACTTCAAGTGTTAAAGTTATAAAGTAGGTATTAAATGACGATGGAATTACTTGAATGTGAGTGAAATTTTTTACTCAGTGTTCTGAGTGCTGAATTTGTTGCCATTCGTTTAAAATATTTATCTGTTAGTAATTTTTTTTTAAATTTAATGTTATTTTTTAAATGTAATTAATTGTTACCTAAATTATAATATACAATTAAAATGTCACGGAATATTATTAACCTTTATATATGTAAATTAGGTTTAAGTTTTTATAAGTATTAGATTTTTCTGGATATTTTTGTTTTATTCCATTGCATATTAAAATGAATGTTCTGTGTTATAAGTTTTTAAATTAATTTATAGTTTATAATAATGTTCTTAATTATTTTATATAGTTTACTAAATGATAATTAAAAAATACTAATAATTGTTTTGGGTAGAAAACTAAAAAAAAATAATTGATTCAGGATTTTTGGGAAGCGATATATTATTAATAAGCCACGAAGCATATAATAATTCATTAGAAAATTATATCAAATCAAACGTACTTTTAATAGTTAATAATAAGAAAATTGTATAAATTATATTATTTAATAAATACAATATTATATTATGATTCCAATATTGGTGCTTATGAGAATAATAATTGCGTTATTTAAATAAATTTCCATCGCTTTCTTTAACGTCTCGTTACCGCCAAAATTAACTTTATATAAGGGCTTGGAAACACTTAGAGGGTTTTTTTTATTTATTTAAACATCATATTGTTGTACATAGACGTATATTTTATTATAAAATATATTAACATTTATTTTTTATGAACGTATTATTTGAATTGTATTTTTTTTTTTTTTTAATTAACGTTTTAACTTTTCAAATGCAATTAATCTTTTTATTTAATAATACACGGTGTAAATATTGTGAGATAGTGCTATAAAATTATTATCAATCAACTTAAAATATGAAAAAAGAAAGAAATCATATCGATTTTGATCTTACTGCGAGACTGGTGTCATAAAATATATATTTTTGTTTAATGTATCTTTCAACATACGTGTATCCAAGCCTTGTTAGAAGAAATATTACTATTTAAAATAGTTAATAATATAAAGGAAAATACTAAGTTCTACCGGTCTTAATAATCGCTTTATTGGCTAGTTGAAAAAAAAAAAGTTATGTTTACGATTGTATAAATGTAAATAGCAGATCGGGGTTTACATGAAACTAAAAAACAGTCTATAATAAAAAAGTACTGTATTTGTTAAAAATTAAGTATCGTAGAATAATGACGCTTCTGCGATTTTGAACTAACAGTCCAAGGAATTAAAGTTTGTAATGGATACTTGACTTATGACCTATTGAAATTGATCTATACATCTCTACATTGTATCTCTGTCATCGTCTGTAAACTCAGATAGTTTAAACTACGCAACGGAATTTAATTCGGTTTTCATCAATAAACAGAATGATTCAAGATGTTTATATGTATGTATAAATCATTTTTTAGTCGTGGAAAGCCGAGAATTTCAACTTGCCTAAGCGGAAAAGAGCAATAATTTTTGTTTTTATAATATTTATTAAATCTAAATTGATATATACACCCTTCTTGTATCCGCGTTGTAGTAGTAGTAGCATCCGCGAAGCTAAGACGGTTAGCTAGCTGAAAATAAACAACAAATTATCAGTGATGTAAAAATTCAAATTCATGACAGAGCATGATCACGAATTAACAACAAGTTACATGTGTCCGATATTGATAACAATAATTATAACATTAAAGTTAAAGGAAATAGGTATCAGATTCGCGTATCAGTTTAAGTCGGATCAGATCTTTCAACAGAAGCGTATTTATTCTACAAATGTAATGGTCTTGCTTTAAGTTTGTCATAGATTTGTTTTTGAAATAATAATAGTATTTCTTCTTTACTTAAAATTATAAACCAGTCGGATTAAGTATTTTACATTGTTAAACTGTCTCCAGAAACCATCGATCGATTAAATTAAACATGGCGACCATAGGCCCTTGTAACGCCATTTTTAATTTAAGTAAAGTTTTTGTTTCACGACTCGACTGTTTTAACGTTTTTAAGAAAACAATAAATACTTAAAAAGTTTTGTGACGATCATAGTTTAAACTTTTTTAATCATGGTATTAATATTATACACGACTGCCCAAGAAAGAGAAATAATATTTTCCGATTCAACAAATATATGTGTAATTATACATATATACCGTAACTTTTAACTGTCTGAACGAAATTGGATGTATCGTGTAGCGTTAAAATCTCTAGATCTTTATCAAGTAACAGAATACATTAACTAATTCGTTCAGGGCAGTCGTGATGTTTTTTTTACATAAACATACGTACATTTTTATATACACGTTAAACGTCGATCACAAATATGGAATTGGCTTTTTTTTTAAGTTTAATTAATGACTTAACCGATTGGTATCGTAATAATAAAACGGCACTAGTATAAATTAAACTATATTTAAAATATTATATACATCAAAGTATATAATATTACATATATTTTTGTATAATTATTTAAAATTATTGTTTCACGTCTTTATAGTTTTATGTAACCCTTAAGTATATAATAAGTGGTGTGATGTACATTGGTGTGTGTGCTGATGGACCAATGAATTGAGCGGAAAGATTATTGTAACAATAAATAAACAGTTTTAAATATATATGGTTTTATTTAACATTAATTAATTCTTATAAAAGGGTTAGTCATACTGTTTTGTCTGTTTTTGTTTCCTCTCAGGTCTGTATGTATAAATTACAAGGGATAAGCGTGTTTTTGTATTACCCTAATATTATTTTTGCTATATTAAATAAATTGACTTGGTAGTAGAGCCTTGCGCAAACCCTTCTGGGTAGTTCCACCAATTATTCTACTTAGTAATGAGATAATTAGAATTGCTTTTTAGGTTTGAAATTTAGTGTTTCGATTTGAAGGGCGAGTGAGACAGTGGAACTACATGCACAAGTGACATAAGATCTTTGTCCCCAAGGTTAGCGTGTATGTCTATGGATGACTACTTACTCCACATATGATTGAAAAAAAACATAGTGATTAAAATTAGTTTTTACGATTTACAAGTAAAATAAAAGACAGTACGTTAGAATTTTTTAATGACTAATGAATAATTAAGGAATTATTAATATTCCTATTCCTTTGAAGCTTATCACTTGTGTTAGGAGTGGGGATGACTATAGCCCAAGGGGTCAGGATCGATCCTGTGACTTTTATCGATAGGTGGCCCGTAAACTATTGACGACTTCCGTGGTCGAGTAGTGTCTACACCAGTTTTCATGGGTACGCCACTCTGAGGTCCCGGGTTGGATTCCCGACCGAGTCGATGTAGAAAAAGTTCATTAGTTTTCTATATTGTCTTAGTCTGGGTGTATGTGGTACCATCGTTACTTCTGATTTTCCATAACACAAGTGCTTTAGTTACTTAAATTGGGATCAGAGTAATGTATGTGATGTTGTTCAATATTAAATATTAATATTAAACTATTTCGCTATTTCGATATCTCTTATAAAACTAAGGTATATTATGAGAAGTGTCTTTGAATTATCCTTCACATTTATTTAAGACTTCAATGTATACCTGTTTCGTTGCTTTGTATAACAAGTTTCAAAATATCTTCAAGACATTTAAGATGTCACAATGTCTTGCATCGCGAAATAAGAGATATGTTTTTATGTGTAAAAAATATAAAATATATGTAAAATTATATAATTATGTATTTTATGTCAATTTTTTACATTACATTAACAGCCTGTAAATTTCCCACTGCTGGGCTAAGGCCTCCTCTCCCTTTGGGGATAGGGTTTTGGAGTATATTCCACCACGCTGCTCGAATGCGGGTTGGTGGAAAACACATGTGGCAGAATTTCGTTGAAATTAGACACATGCAGGTTTCCTCACGATGTTTTCCTTCAACGCCGATCACGAGATGAATTATAAACACAAATTAAGCACATGAAAATTCTGGTTTTGAATCCAAAATCATCGGATAAGATGCACGCGTTCTAACCACAGGGCAATGGCCCAATTTAAATTTTATTTAATGAAATATTAATTTCGATTATAAAACTCAAAATAGTTTCACCAAAGTTTTGTTCTTATGAAAATGGAGAATAAATATTTGTCAAGTAAATAAAAGGTAATTTGCAAGTATTCAAAATTATATCAGTTGTTAAAAAATGAATCTAAATAAAAAACATATCAGGTCTTGATATCGACTTTAGACAATCTCGTATTATATCTTTGTTCACTCAAGAAGACGCGCCTCTACGTTAAATTAATATCAGCGTCCATTACGGCTCATTTACACAAGACGAGTTTCTCGAACGCGAGTGGTGAAAAACCGTCAGCGATTATCCTGCGAGAACCCTCCATACTACTCCTACTTAACTAACTCCCTCTTCCATCATTTATATAATGATAAAAACTGGTAGCTTTAAAGTGATCAACCTCTTCAATTATTAAGACTACATGCATGTAGTACGACTTGTCAAAACAATTCTCGACTCAAATCTCTTTGTACTAATTTTGAATGAGATTCACCATTCGTGACTTATATTTTTGACGATGAACGTCTATAAGTAAAAAAAAAATATTAAAATATTAAATTTATGGGAAAGGATATTTCTACTTCTGGTTTTAGATAAGCTGGTATTTGACACCTTAGGTGCGTATATATTTTTTTAAATAAACAAAATGCTCTAGTGACGATCTGTATTATGTTCTAATCTCATATTTAAGCACAGATTGTTAGAAGCTCAAAGTGAATTTCTTTGCAAATCCATTTTCTGAGCCAACCCCTTAGCCCCCTTAGCCAGTCCTTCAGTTTCTTTTTTTTCGTATTTAAAATCTCATGTGGCAGAAGACCTACAATTACGAGTGCGCCTTGTTCCACCAAAGACATATTACTGTTACGAAAATCGTATGGCGAAATTCGTACGATATGTTTACATACGCAGTCACCGAAGAGAGATCTTTCGAGAGATGGAAGTCGCACCGTTATTTTATGCTAAACGGTAGATTATTACACGGCAAAAAAACTGCTGCTTGCGTGCGAAAATGTCTTCTTACGTATCTTCGGCTTTAGGATGAGTGACTCAGTAACAGTAAAAAAACTACAAGATAGTTCATAATATGATTATGTGTGGTTTAGTTGTACGTGTAGCTTAATGTTGAAGGGCTCGCCATCGTGACTTAATATTTCTGTACATATAAACAATAATCAACAATAAAATTGAGCTATTTTATTTTTAAACAATTTCCCTCCTTATAGTATTTTATCTGTATAATTATTAACGTTCGATTAAGATATCAGAATGATAGTACTACCTAAATAAATAATTATTACAATCAAATCATTCTATAAAAAGTTTTATAAATTTTTTTCCAAACGTAACAGCCCAATAATCTGTATTTCAAGTTACAGTATAACTCTAATTTAGGGTTTTAAATCCTGATAAGTAATCAAAAGTTGGCCTTAATAAAAAGCTAGAAAGAAATTCATTCTCCATAAACCTTGACGTAAATTAAAAAAAAAACGGTCACGGAATAAAAAAACAGCAGTTATTAGTAATTTCGTTCGACTAATTACAGAAATAATCGCAGCTAGGACGACCATAAAAGTATATTCATCCAAGGACATTAGTAATTAAATTATTATTATTAACGGAAAAGTCTAATGGTTAGATATGGTAAATTGAATTAAATTGACGTCGTAATTTTTTTAATTTACTAGAATACATTGGACTTAAGATTGCAGGTTCGAGCCCAGCCAGTACTAAATTTTCATGTGCTTAATTTTTGCTCATAATTCATCTAAACTGTCAAGGAAAACATCGTAAATGTATTCTTAATATGATGAGATACCTTCCAAAACAAAGCTACCACCAAGTAAAATTGAGTGTAATTCCACCAACTACCGGTCTGATACTGGTTTACCTGTCAGTTATACTTAATCACTTTACCCTCGGAAATTTAACCACAAAGCTCCAGATTTGCAGCCACAGTACTGGCCCATAAGATGGCCAGTATAATTTATTATATAGGTAAATAAATTGAAATTTAATTTAAACCAAATCTTATCCCTCTATTCATTAGAATTATTGTGCAGCTCAATACGTTGAAATGAGCGAAACGAAAATAGAAAAAATCAATTAGGAAAAAGACAAAGTTCTGAGAGTTTGACGTTTAATTTATATTGAAGTTCACGTCGTTTGAAATGGACGGATCTTTATTAAAATAATAAACAATGAACGAAAAAAAATATATAACTACGGACTTCATCGCGGGGCGACATATAGCACGGACAGCTCTATGGAAACACAATATAGTAATAAAGAAAAAAAAAATAAGCTCATCACTGTTATTTTGTTTTTTTTTTTGATTGTTTTGTATTTTTGTAGCATAAGAAACAAATTGACGTCAAATACATTTCTGATTTAACTACATTTATAGTATAAATATTTTTGTGATGTCAACTAATCAAAACAGTATAGGTAGTTATCTATTGATAATGCATTTTTTTATAAATAAGGTAGGCGTGTTAATGATACGGATGAATAGACTTTTGCACGGTATTGGAAATATAAACCATTCTCTATATCGTTAAAGCACCTTGAGGACTAAGATGATATGTCCGTTGTGCCTGAAGTAACAGTAGCTCACTCATAACATAACATAACATAACATACATAAACAGCCTGTAAATTTCCCACTGCTGGGCTAAGGCCTCCTCTCCCTTTGAGGAGAAGGTATGGAGCATATTCCACCACGCTGCTCCAATGCGGGTTGGTGGAATACACATGTGGCAGAATTTTCGTTGAAATTAGACACATGCAGGTTTCCTCACGATGTTTTCCTTCACTGCCGAGCACGAGATGAATTATAAACACAAATTAAGCACATGAAAATTCAGTGGTGCCTGCCTGGGTTTGAACCCGAAATCATCGGTTAAGATGCACGCGTTCTAACCACTGGGCCATCTCGGTAGCTCACTCATCCTTGACAATTTTTTTAATATTAATATCAGATGAGTGAGTTGTATACCGAAATCTATTCACACAAGGCCCTGTCACCAATTTACAATCAGCCCATCAGCTATAACTCACCTATGAAGGGTTCCGCAAGTAAAGTCAAGTAGCAGCAAGTAACAAGGTTTATGTTTATGAAATTAAATGTTTTTTTTTACATTTGAGTTGATTGAATTAAAGGTAAATTGCAGTTTCCAATTTATGACGTATTAATAAACCTACTTACTAGATCTCGTTCAAATCAATTTTGAGTGGAAGTTTGCATGGTAATGTATATCATATATTATTTTTAGGTTTATCATTCTTGTACTATAGAAGTTAAAGGGGGGGACACATTTTATCACTTTGAAAGTATCTCTAGCGCAAACTATTCAGTTTAGAAAAAAAATGATGTTAGAAACCTCATTATTATTTTTGAAGACCAATCCATAGATACTCCACACGTAAGGGTTCGATGAAAAAATAATTTTGAGTTTCAGTTCTAAATATGGGGAACCCCAAAATTTATTGTTTTTTTTTTTCTATTTTTGTGTGAAAATCTTAATGCGGTTCACAGAATATATCTACTTACCAAGTTTCAACAGTATAGTTCTTATAGTTTCGGAAAAAAGTGGCTGTAACATACGGACGGACAGACAGACAGACATGACGAATGTATAAAGGTTCCGTGTTTTGTCATTTGACTACGGAACCCTAAAAAACAGTAAATTACATAATATATAACATAAACACGTCATGTTAATGATGTAACCTAAATTCTATCATCCAAAACATTACCCATCTCTGATCTAATCTCGTTTTCACGCAGGAAAGTGGACGAAATGGTCCCAAACTCAATTATTGCTGACCCGAATGTGTATTGTTCAGGCGCTACCCTCAAAAAATCCTTTCTCATATAATTTGTTCAGGTAACAAGTATAAGTGCTTCTGTTTTTAAAGTGAACCTGTTACGTTTTGTTTTTTTTTTTGTTTTTTTTTTTAATAAGAAATGAAGGCTTGTTTTTTGTTTTTTGCGAAAGAAAAACATCGAGACGTTGAAAGATTTAATGGATACTAGTTGTCGCGCGTGGCTTCGCTCGCATTTTAGAGGTTGGTCGTCATGTGTTAGATACAAAAAGTAATTAATAAAAACAAAATTTAAAATTAAAATAAAACAAATTATTAAATTTTAAGGATCCAAGATTCGAGATAGCGTCCATACGCTATAGCCACCGTCAGTCGGTTGTCAACATTTCACGAGTGAGATCGAGTGAGATGTAAATGTGAATTCTTACAGAATCGGACTACTGATCAATAAAAAGTAATATTTATTGATAGGTAAATCTGCTACAACAGCTGCGATTTTTTTTTCATAAAAACGAAATTAGTTATCGCCTGCGGCTTCGCTCGTATTTTAGGTATCAGGTTTAACGTATACAAAAATAGCCTTTTATCTTCCTTGGAATTAAAGCCAAACCAAATTTCATCAAACTCGATTCAATAGTTTAGCCGTGAAAGCTAAAATTATAAAATTTAATTACGATGAACACGGAATGAGCTGAGGTCTAAGACATCTTCAAAATTATAATATTATCTTTTTGGATGTTTTTGATTTATCTGTGGAGTCATTGTTATTAATAGGTGCCAGGAGCAAGAGAAAATGCCACACCCACTCTGGCAAAAAGGAAAAGACATAATTTACAATTTGATTAATTATTGGAACCAAGTTCATTTAAGCGGTTTACAGTTAACTGACAAAATTTTTTACGTGAGAAAAAAGCGTTATGTCCCCTCCATACCTTTTCTTCTCCTTCTCTTTCTATTTCTCGCTGTCTCTGTCTAATATATAAAGTTTTATATAATATTAGTTATCGCCCGCGGCTTCGCTTTTGTTTTAGAGGTCAATCGTATCGTGTTAGGTATATAAATGTAGCAGATGATTGGATCACAAGCTTGCTTCATATGAAGTTTTATCAAATTCGGTTCAGTGGCTTGGCCTTAAAAGAGCAACAGACAGAGTTACTTCGCATTTATAATATTAGTATAGATTACGTATATATGTATTCAGCAATTAACACGAAGTGACCTAATGGTCTCCATTTTCTTTTTCATAAAACGGAAGGGTTACCTAAATGACACCGTCCCTAATTATGTGACTAAATTAAAAGTATATTACTTTATTCGAGCTTTTAGGAGCAATTTTAAATTTACATTTTACAGGATTATATCAAATTATACCTTCATTTATTATGGCTACCACCGAGAAATACTGGCAATAAACTGGCGATTACTCTTTTCCACGTTTTCTTATAATCTGTTTAATTGAGTTGAGTAATTAATATTATTTGTTAATGATAATGAACAAAAGATTATAATTTATTACTTTAATTGGCAAAGTTAAAAATCGTAGCTGTAGATAATATTATTTTTAAAATGAAGCTCTACAATTTTCGGAACGACTTCCTCACAAAGTCCTGGCAGTGCAGTCATCTCTGTTTTACACCACGCAGTTGGGGATCCAGGAGTCAATCTCACAGTGTAGGCCGCCGATTGACTCCTTCATACATTTGTCGGTCTCATATTTCCCTTTCAATTTTTCCGGTAGTTCTTTAAGATTCTGTCAATATTATATTGTTATTGTTTGTTACCGGTAATTTTAGGTAATTTAGGAAAAATGCTTAAAGTTGGTCGAAACTCTGAATAATATCGTCATATTTTTGAGATATCTTCTGTGTTGCTTTTTGTGTGTCTATCTTAAATTTGTAAATTTTTATTTTATTTTTGTGTGCCTGCGTTTTTATATTACCAGACAGCTTCTCGATTTAAATTTGAAGGGTTGTTTTCTAAAAAATTGAAAAAAAAAATTATTATTAAATTTAAAAAAAATTATAATAAATTGGTCTTCGTGCGATTTTGGATTTTTTTGGGTGGTCTGGATGGTCATCATTTTATATCATCACATATTATAGCCATCAACTATCAATACTTTGATATGCGTTGGTATGGCTTAAAGAACAAAGGTGATGGTCGCAGTAAATATTTTGTGCGATTCAGAAATACTTAATAACGAATACAGGTAGTTCAATCTTTTACTGATATCGTAAAAAAGTTTTGAATATTTTCAGCACGATATTTTATTTAAAGTTTGTAAATACAATACGAACGATATTTTTATTTGATTAAATATTGAAAAAAATATTTTCCAAAAAAAATCATGGAGTTTGACTATTGTTGTTAAGGTTAACTTTATTGGATGTGATTTAATCACACTTAAACGACTTAAGATAAACGTCCATCTGAAGATCCTGGGAAGTTCCATTCCATAAATAATCATAAGTGTTATCAATTTACACGAGCTTGGTCTTGGCTCAGTCCTTTTTAAATAATTTTCGCTACAAAGAAAGTTTTGATTCTGCTGCATAGATTTTTAATTGGATCAGAATTTCTAATATGTATAAACGCCAATACTAACGTTGGTGAACATTTTGATACTCTCGAGAGTGCGATGCACTGTCAGTATATGCCGAAGGTTTTCTGCAATGTATTGTCACTATCCAAAACATAGCACAATTCTTTGTCTGATTTCCTAGATTAAAATTACAAAAAATACCAGATACTTCAATCTTTTTAGATAAAATGTTTCAACAAAAGATAAATGTTATATCAATATCGAATCTGAAATCGAATATGATATAAATTTTATGTTTGTTAAATGTACCTACAAATATTTTCATGTATTGAATTTCGTTACAAATTTCACTAGACATTTTCGGATGATGTAAAACGTTTCCTGAATTCCTGACATGAATATTAACTTTGCTTCAAATATTTCGGTTTCCTACACGAAATGTGCATGGCTATTATATTCTAAGGGAGCAGATATGAATCTGTGTGAATATTTGAATTGAATGGAGCTTGTGAATATTAAACAAAGATCATAGGTTTAAGCCGGAGAGAATAATCGTATCAATTTTCGCTTTCATAATTTTTTATAAAGCAACCTCCGGACTAAGGATTTCTGTCTTTTAGAAAGAAAATGCTTAGAGCTTACCAGATTATCCACTGAGCTGTTCCAATGCGGTATGCTTGATACATATTTAGCTTAATTTCATCGAACACACACAGGTCTCTTACGATGACGCCGCCATTTTTTTGTAAATGCTTGTAATACCTGTATGCCATCATTCTGAATTCTCCTGGACTGAGCCCAGAGTGCATCTGCAAATCTACTATTGTGCAAAAATCGGTAAGTAGTAGAAAGACGTCTTTCAAACCACGCTCTATTAAATTAATATATACGTTCATAGTTAATTTGTGTTAAATCCTTTTAAAATCCTACGAGATAGATCAAAATAATGTACTACAGTATATTGTACACCTTAAAAAGGTCTACAAAAAAGTCCACGATGGTATATGTCTATCTCTTAGGGATAGCCCACAACAACCATTTTTTATGCTCTACATTTTACGAGAAATAACGACTTATATTCGAAGCGATTTTAAGCAATATAGCATTAATCCATATCCAATAAAGTACCTTAAATACACTGTGCATTTAATAAAGATTAATATAGCCTTTTACAGTATGTAATTTAAATGAATAATTTCGAAAATATTACAGATTTAAAATGCAGGGACATAGCGGTTTGTATTATCGAATAACAAAAAAGCTATTAACTTTGTAAATCAAAGTCAAAGTCAAAAATCTTTATTCAATATAGAAGTGTTTACAATTGCTTATTGATTGTCAAAAATCTACCACCGGTTCGGAATTTAGCACCTCGGACCTGAGAAGAACCGGCGAAAGAAACTCAGCGGGATATATATATATTTTTTTTTTAACCATTTTCCATGTGCAATGATAATTATATTTTAGTTATTTGAAACAGCCTGGAGGCGATCATTTCATTCCCAAGGTGATTCCCAGTAGTGATATTCTGTAGTATATTATCAGTATTGCACTCATGCGAAGCCGGGATGGGTCGCTAGTAATATATAAATTGATAATATTCACTTGAATAATTTACCATGTAAATAATATAGCCAAGGTCTCAGAGGTTAAATCACGTAAATCTTAAATGGCGATTTCAGTCCCATATGTTTCATTTGTGTTTATAATTTATTTCGTGTAAGTGTCAAAGGGAAATCTACCACATGATATTCAACATGGATGGCAGGCTTGTGTAGATAAACAAATAAATAAAATTAATTGATGTGAATAATTTTATATTTTTATTTAATATTATATTTATTTATTTATTTAAAATACTAGCTGTGCCCGCGACTTCGTGCGCGTTTTTTGAATTTAAGTTATTTGGATATTGTAGCGTGATTTTATTTTTATTCTATATATAATTCTAAAATAAAAGTAGCCTATGTTACTCCTTATTAAATCCGCTATCTGCCAGTGAAAGTCCCGTCGAAATCGGTTCAGCCGTTCCACAGATTAGCCGGAACAAACAGACAGACAGATAGACAGACAAAAATTGTAAAAAATGTTATTTGGGTATATGTACCGTGTATACATACATATGCATTTAGTAAAACGCGGTTATTTTAATATTACAAACAGACACTCCAATTTTATTATATGTATAGATAAATAAATTCTGTCTAATGAGAAATGACGTTATAAGTTAACAGTAAAAGTTTTAGTGTAAAAGTTTTTTTTTTTTCTTTTTAGCGCATTGAGATAAAAGCTTGTTTTTTTACTTAAAACGGTTTTTTTACTTTTAATTTGATCTTTAATAATATTATAAACGCGAAAATATCCTGTGTGTTACCTCTTCACTAACACCGCTGAAATAATTTAGATAAAATTTGGTTTGAAGATAGTTTGAGTCCATGGGAATGAAAATGGGCTACTTTTTTTAATTCACCTCGAGGGGGTACAATACGGGGTTATGGTTTGTATGCTATGAGTAAAGTTACGTCGATAAAGCCGCAGGTTCAGCTAGTTTTATTCAATCGCTTATCGGACGTGCATATCCTGTTAAGTCAACCTACATTGGCACTGCAAGAATTATTTCTTGCAGTGCCATTTCTTTCTGATAATGCGTCCCCAAGCTTGGGAACTAAGATATGTCCCCAGTGCTGGTACTTAAACTGGCTCACTCAAAAAAATTTCTAACCTATTAACTAATTTGATATAAAATTAGTACATTTTTTAATAAAGTATTCTTGATATGGAACTGGGTATATATTTCCGTTCGTTAATCCAGATTTCTATTGCGAAACACAATTAAAATAATTTAATATCTTTGTTATGAAATCTAGCGACAAAAATACGCATTAATTTTAAGAAACCACGTGTAATTAAATTAAACAGTGTTCTTTTAATAATACCTTTAAAATCGAGCGTGAAATATTTTCAAGAACGTAATATTTCTTCCGAAATACAAACAGGCGTCGTCAGTTCGAAAACGTTTCGTATCATAATTATGTTCTTGTGTTAATTTATTACAAGAAAATGAAATTCAAGCTTAAATTATTCATGCAAATAGACTAAATTTAAAGTGGGTGAGTAACTACGAAGCGCAACTTTTTATATGATTATATTAAATAGTAAAATCTCCTACAAAACGCGTTGCATCGTCTGGTACAAATTGAATGCACAATATTTTTTCAAAAGTGTCACCTGATGATCACTACCACTCAATGGTGCTGTAAGAACTTTCTATTTCTTATAGCCAACCTTGGTAACTAAGATGTTGTGTCTTGTACCTGTAATTACACTAGCTCACTCACCCTTTAAACCAGAACACAATAATACTGGGTACTGCTGTTTGATGAGTGGGTGGTACCTAACGGGCTAGCACAGTCCTAGCACCAAGTAAACCAAGTTTCTGGTATAGATTGGTATACAAGAGGAATGGTTTGTAATTATAAATGAACACACATGTTTACCGGATTCAAATCACTGAACAATCTTGGTTTACGTCTAGTCACGTCCTTAGCTACGAACTGGTTAGCATGGGATAATTCTGATTATCAAGTAATTGTATCACGTGTGTCCAATTATTTGAATAGTGAGCCGAGATGGCCCAGTGGTTAGAACGCGTGCATCTTAACCGATGATTTCGGGTTCAAACCCAGGCAAGCACCATTGAATTTCATGTGCTTAATTCGTGTTTATAATTCATCTCGTGCTCGGCGGTGAAGAAAAACATTGTGAGGAAACCTGCATGTGTCTAATTTCAACGAAATTCTGTCACATGTGTATTCTACCAACCCGCATTAGAGTAGCGTGGTGGAATATGCTCCAAAACCTTCTCCTCAAAGGGAAATGAGGCCTTAGCCCAGCAGTGGGAAATTTACAGGTTGCTAATGTAATGTAATGTTTCCAATTATAATACATGCATTGTATTTAGTTAATTGATCCTGAGCTGTATCTATGTATGACTTTTGATCTGAGTATTGAAGGTCAAGATTGCTTAATTGATAGATAAGGCTAATATTAGAGGTAGGTTCAGTTTACTTTTATTATTTTTGTGAATTTTGTTGAATTTTTTTTTATTGTTAAAGAGATTTTAATAAGAGCAAATTCATTCAGACAATGATTCATTGCTATTGTTTAATATTTTTTTATCAAATTTATTTAAACTAGTGGCGAAACTCAGCGTTCATTCAAAAGATTTTTTAGGAATTTCGAAACCTATGACGGGTTTTGTTTTGATTTCATTTCATTGTAAACTGCAAGTCATTCATCTTCATTTGGCGCCAAAATGATGAAACCTCTTTTAAATAAAATTTTAATATCAAATAGTATACATTAGTTCAGTTAGATTTGAAATTTTTCGAATTACAATTTACTTGAATTTCGTTTATGTTTTTCATTTTTTTTTTCTTATACAGCCGTAGTATACTGCTCTCTAACCGGCCAGTAGCTTTTATCCGCTCTCTAAAATTAATTATTTATTAAATCGTAACAATTTAGTAAACTTTAATCAAGAATCATTCTTTTTCAAAAGCTCTATAGTTACAGTACTACGGCTAGAGCTCTTCAAAATGAGACCATAACCAATTTTTTTCGTCCCATAATCACTGGGACAAAAATCGGTGTACGCTGTTAATGTATAAGATGTCCATTAACTTTAGAAGAAAAATGGCCAAATGATTACAGAATATGAACTATAATTGGACTTTATGGTGCTGAAGTGTTCCAACCCACATAAACATGATATAAGGAATAAAAAAATTATAATTGTACTTTAAATATAACTATAGAAAGGATTTTCTCATTTAGAACTAAATATATTTTATTAGTAGTTCTTTATTTTGGAAGAATTTCTGCCACATGTGTATCCACCAACCCCTATTGAAAGGAGGATTTTGCCCAGCATTGGAACATTTACAGGACGATGTATTGTAACTCTAAAAATTCTACGGACTTGATTGATTTTATAATATAAATTTATTGCATAGTTTTGCTTGGTAGGTTGCGTGCAAACCCATGTGGGTAGGGACACACTCATGACTTATTCTACCGCTAAATAGTATGACTGAATATTGTTATGTTCTGGCTTGATGCGTGAGTGAGCCAGTGTAATTACAGAGACAAGGGACCTAATTGCTTAGTGCCCAAGGTTGAGTTTCACATGATGGGGGTAAGAGATCATTCATATTGCGCCAATGTTTATGGGCGGTGGTGACCACATACCATTAGATGGCGCATTTACATACATTTTTATATAAAAAAAATTATAAGCTTAATATTTATCTGTAAATTAACGTATGGAACAATAATTGTGCAAAGGCGGCTTTATTGCTTTCATTAATCTCTTCCAGGCAACCTTTGATGAGAGGATTTTCGAACGAGTAAAGGCCGGGTGTAATTAAATTCCAACATAAACTATATATAATTTACATATCAACATATATAACACCCTATGTTGGCTGGAAGGAATGACTTGAATTTGTACCACAAATATTTCTTCATCTTGAATATACTTAAGAGCATCTATGGAAGATTAAATGAGTTCATGAGTTTTTATGAGTTTTTTTAAAGAGATTGACTGAGTCAAATTTTTATCAGTAAAAATTTCTCTACAAAACTTCAGTCTCGTAGTAATAGCATCTTTTGAAAAGAAAACCATGATGGGTATCAATAAAATTAAAAATCATTCATGATAATCCACTTTTTATTCACATTAACTAGCAGGAAATAAAAATAACAAATCGCATACTTGTAAACTAGAACCATAAATATTACGTAATGAAATTTAAAGCAAATTATTCTGTGAACATTAATATTAATAAAACTGCCCTTAGAACCCGAGGCTTATAATATAAAACAAACTTCGCTTTTCAAAACTTAGAAAACGTCGATGCACCAACTTTTGTTTTCAAGCAAAATTGCGGGAAAAACTTTTACTTCTGACAGCTAAGTGAGATGCTATTACGAAGTTAGTACTTGGTTTAACATATTATTTAAAGAGTAGAGCATGTACTGTGTTGGTTTGAGACAACGTTTTATGAACGGAAGCATATGAATATGGGTGTGGGAAGTTACTCCTGGTAACACACACACACACACACACACACATCAACAACAATAAAACAATAAAAATATATATAAATATATTCAGCAACAATAAAAAATTCTCCTGGTAACAGTAATATTTTATATACTATTCGCTGTCAATAGAGCAAGGGCCGCCTGTCGATGTAACAAGTCACGGGAACAATTCTGACCCATTGGACTATTGTCATCTCCACTCCTATCACAAGTGATAAGCTAATTAATTTGGGCCAAATTCTTTATTCAAAAAAAGTCCTACAATAAAGCGATTCTGTAAGAAGAAACTTGGAACTCATTGTAGAATACGAGCATTCATTATCAAATCAAATCAAATCAATTTAATTCAAGTAAACTTCACAACGAAGCGTTTTATCAAAATGTAATAAGCGACATCGACTTTAATAATAATTACAAGGATAAATTTATCAAAATTGCGTATGACCATATGGTCCAATGGTTGTCAATATTTCACATATGATACGCGAAGAGAATTCTTGCAGAATCGCAAAGCAGTAATGCTAAGTCAGAAATCACAATATTAAGAAACGTTACAATATCATTGGCCGGAAGTGAGATGAGTGGTTCTAAATGTGTTCGATAAAGAAAACCTACGTAATAATAAAAGTCTCTAGAGCATCTAATCATGAAGTTTTCATTGTACGATATATTGTGGGGTCCACTCTAATCGTAATAATTATAAGTGGTCATTTTGGTAGAATAAATATAAGATCAAGTATTTTAAATAGAAACAAATAATTTAAACTCGATAGTGGGCCTTCATCATTCGACGAGTGTTGACTCACTCAGGTCCAACGAGCTACAGGGTCCATAGTGAAGAATAATTTACCTTAACGTTAACCTTATTTTCAATGAGAATTAGGCAAAGATTGCTGTAGTCTATCTCACGAAAGGTAAGTCTCCAGGGAATTGTAGATTCCTTGTTGGGCATATTACACACGCAGGGCCACACATCAGGGTACATTTGTTGATTTCTGGCAATGTTATTTGTCGTGCATTTGTCTCTCTCTCTGAATCGTATATAATGTCCAGTGATGCCTATAATATTAAATGAATAAAAATATTGGTGTTGAATTTAAAAAGGCAATATAAATATTCTCAGTTCAAAAAAAAATCACAAACTTGCTGTTAGGTAGATTGACGCTTACTCTGACATATACTAGGACTTTGTTCTGACATGTACATGCTTGTATATTCCAGTTGCTACATTCTATTGAGTCTTATTAAAAGTTATAGATAATTTGAATTCGTGCTAATCTTTTTGCATATAATACTTAATTTCAATGGAAATTTATTGAGTCCAAAACTTTGATTACTTTTTTTTAAATAATCATTTATCAGCTTTTGTTCCCTTTCACTCCATTTAATGTAATTACAGCCTTTTCTGTATTGTTTTATTTATTCTAGTTATAATATCATAAATTGCAAGAGAAAATGATCCGACTCATACAGTTATATTGTGATGTTTCTTAACATCTTTGTTATATAACCATGTTCTCTCACTAAACAAACAATTGTTAATTGTTTGTTAAATGTTGAGATGTAGACATTTTGTGATCCCTTTTATAATATATTCAAACAATTCTATATATTCCAGAATTTTAAAGATTAATTCTGTAGTTCCTAAATAGATTTAAGCTTGTTTTGTTTACTTTTTTTTTTATAAATTTAATTTTTAATTTTACTAAATTTTATTTCATCCGTCCTTAGTACTATGTTTTAGTCAAATTAGTAAAAATATTTAAAATATTGTAAAGTAATTAGTGTAGATATAAGCGACTTGGTGTAAATACTGTAATGCTTACATTTTTCAAATAAAGATTATCATTATTGCTAAGTATGTGTGCACCGTCTATAGAAAAAAAAAATAAAAAGTATAATTATTGCAATTTGTTTGTTCGTAATGTGAGCAACGTCAATGTAATACTACATTACTTGAAATTTTATTAAGGTCACCTAAAAAACATAGCTCCGATAGCACGTTTTTACGATAACGTAATTGTGGTAACGTTTCAAGTTACTACAATTACGTTCAAACACTCAATAAGTTGTAATAAATTTTGAAAGTAAGTTTGAAAGTAGATTTATAATAGATCAATACTTTAGACATAGTCTTTTAAAATAGATGTGAAATTTGTAGATGTTAATACAACAACAAAACAATGATTGAGGGGTAACTACCCAGGCTTGTACAATGCCTCACCAGCAAGAAGGATAGACGATCACCGAGAAACCAGGCCTGGAAACGTGTTAAGCTAACTGCATAGCCAGGACTCTATACTTTGGATATTATTGTACATCTCCAGAATTGTTCTCGTCCATATCTGTCTAGTGAAAATTTTAAACATTAATTATAAGCATTAATACTGAGGAAAATATTAAATAATAATTAGATCGACAAAATATTTAAAATTTCATTTATATAAGAATTCTTAACATTAAGTTCTTAAATATAAACAAATATCTTAAATATATAAATAGTTACTGTATGAATCTTGACAGCTTGGAAAGGTGGCAAGCATGCTAGCGGCATTTCCCCGTTGAATCGCAATTCCCCTTCTCTGGGCAAAAAACGAATCAGCCTTTCCGCCAGTGGAGGCAATAAGGCGAGGTGTTATACTTTTAATGAAGCTTTTTGCAATACTACTTCAAGGTCCAAGTGTTTCTAACGACAAAATAGTAATGGACATTAGTTTATCTTCCTACTAATAGGTGTAGGGAGCAGAAGGAAACGCCACACCCACTCAGGCTAAAAGACATAATTTAAACAACATAACATTACCAGCCTGCAGATTTCCCACTGCTGGACTAAGGCCTCCTCTCCCTTGAGGAGAAGGTTTGGAGCATATTCCACCACGGTGCTCCAATGCTTGTTGGTGGAATAAAAATGTGGCAGAATTTCTTTGAAATTAGTCAAATGCAGGTTACCTCACGATGTTTTCCTTTAGCGCCGAGCACGAGATGAATTATAAACACAAATTAAGCCCATAAAAATTCAGTGGTATTTGCCTGGGCTTGAAACCGCAATCATCGGTTAAGATGCACGCGTTCTAACCACTGGGCCATCTCGGCTCATTAATTATTAGAACGAAGACCTTTTACGCGTCTAACGGTTGAGTGAACTGCCAGTAATCATTACTTAAGGAAAAAGAACATTTTTCCCCCATCAGGCCTCCCCTCCCTCTCTATCTCACTGTCTCTTTATATTATATACAGTTTTATAAAATATTAGTTGTCCCCCGCAGCTTTACTCCCGTTTTAGGGGCGGCCGTCCGTACATGGAAGATAGTCAAAAAAACTTTTTTAGTATCTTTCAAAAAAGGGTTTTTATGTATAGATAAAATATTTTTAATTCTCGTGACAATAATTATCAAGTTTTAAACAGTAATTTGCATAAGCGAGGATTTAAATAATCTCATTGACTCGAAAATGAATATTTAAACTGACTGATTTATAAGTTCGCAAATAATATTTCACATGAGTCATTGCGGATTATTCGCCTGCAAAAACAATAATCATGTAGGTATTTGGTTCCATAATTATTATCGCACAAATTAAGCTGTCTACATCTTAATAAATAATTATTATAATTATGTATTATATCGATAACCGAGATGGCCCAGTGGTTAGAACGCGTGCATCTTAACCGATGATTTCGGGTTCAAACCCAGGCAGGCACCACTGAATTTACATGTGCTTAATTTGTTTATAATTCATATCGTGCTCGGCGGTGAAGGAAAACATCGTGAGGAAACTTGCATGTGTCTAATTTCAACGAAATTCTGCCACATGTGTATTCCACCAACCCGCATTGGAGCAGCGTGGTGGAATATGCTCCATACCTTCTCCTCAACGGGAGAGGAGGCCTTAGCCCAGCAGTGGGAAATTTACAGGCTGATTATGTTATGTTTTATATCGATAACAAATCTATAATCTCACTAAGAACTAATGACGCAAATGATACCTTATTTTGTCACTGGTAAAACGTGTTAAGCGTTTCCCCCACATGAAGGGGATATATGGGATTCCCCGGTGTCTAGGACGCTTAGTGCGCCCTAGTACATCGGGATGCCCACGAAAAATCCAGCGGTTCCCTTAGGGATCACAGGATCGTTTTCGCATGCCTCCCTGACTCTAAAACATCAATCGATGTCATGTCAAAGTGCATGTTATATATAACATGTAATTAGCATTATACCACACATGTATGTAACTTGTACTTGTAAACATAAATAATGATTATAAAAATCTTTATTGGCACATACATATATGTATTTAAATTTAAAGATATCTTATATATTCTAACTATCTTAGAATGTAAATTTACTTGATGTTTAATGGACACCAACGGCCATAGATATCGACGCTGTAAGAAATATTAACCATCCCTTACGTCGCCAGTGTGCAACAAACCTTAGAAGCTAACATGTATGTCCCTTGTGCCTGTCTTTACACTGAAGTCGGTGTATCAGGCACAAGTTCTTTTAAACTCGGAACAAAAAAATACTTTTTAGTTGTAGAACAGCTGAGTTGGTAATACTTACCCTGACGGGCTTACACAAAGCACTGTTACCAAATATTTTTAAAAGTCAAAACTACTCCCTCAGATTATATAACAAAAGACAGATGGAGCAATTTTGTATTCGCTTTTATTGCTTCACTGTAATGCTTAACGTACTCCACCTGGACATTCCATACATATATTAAACATATATCTTTTTTTATAAATATAGATAAGCAAACTCAGGTCAGGGTAGTATTTGTTAACAAAACAAGTGTTAGTTTTAATTTTAACTATCAATAAGTCTAAGTAACGACGACTTGACGACCTCCGTGGTCGAGTAGTGTGTACACCGGTTTTCATGGGCACGCTACTCCGAGGTCCCGGGTTCGATTCCCGGCCGAGTCGATGTAGAAAAAGTTCATTAGTTGTCTATGTTGTCTTGGGTCTGGGTGTATTTGGTACAGTTACTTCTGATTTTCCATAACACAAGTGCTTTAGCTACTTACATTGCGATCAGAGTAATGTATGTGATGTTGTTCAATATTTATTTATTTATTTAACGCTTTAAAATAAACAAAGGAATTTGAATTCCGTGTGCGTATTTTGAGATTTATATAAAAAGCTTTACCACTGGTGATTAATGCAAAAGTATCACAGCCACGATTAATAACCGATTACTATAACTTCCGGTTGGCTGACCACAGCTCTACATATCTCTTTTATAAGATCATTAATTTTAAAACGTATAAACAATCATTTAAATATCATTAATAATGACAATACTTTATTAATATCTGTTACCGAAAATACGGGCGATAATTCCGAACGATAAATGCGAATGGCAATTAAAATAATTTGTTTTCAATTTTATTACGATGATAAAATCCAAGTTAATTCTACGGGATTTCCTGGACGTATGCTCGCGGGTGGTTTCGCTCGTGTAATATGTATGTTATTATTAAAAACATACCGCTGTGAGAAACATTTCGTATGTCGTCATTGTGCTGTCTCTTACGTGAACTAAAATGTTATATGCCTTGTACCTGTAATTATACTGGCTCACTCCTATGAACTGGATCAAAGAAAATGCGATCGCTTTGTACATCTCTTTGAATTATCCGTATCATTAATATTTATCATTGACGTTTTCCTATTTTATAAAACTTTACCTTAAGCAAACAAACTGTCATCCTCCATCTTAACTCTAGAGGTGAATTTAAAAAGTTAGAATATGTCCTTCGCGGGATTCAAACTTTCTTCATAGCAAATTTCATCTAAATCGGATCAGCATTTTAAGCATGCAGAGAAAACAAGCAGAGTTACTTTTGCACTTACTATTGCATTAGTATACATGAACACACATATATATATATATATGTATATATTTATTAAGTTAAGGGAGAATTGCAGAATACAAACTTGATAGAGCCACATATTTTTGGCCATAAATTATCAGACCGAGTTAAGAATAGACGTAGGCGAAGACGTAACGTCGGCCGCATATCAGATGAGCCAAAATTACAGCCAAATCCCTTGTAGTGACGAAAGATATCGTGCTAGGCTTCAAAAGAGTTGGCTAGATGTGCTGGACTCATTGCAAAATGATTGGTCTTGTATTCCAAAAAAAAGCAGTTGCATAAATAGAGTATAGGCTTTACCCAGCCATTAGATCCAGCACGCTGATAATAACAAAACGTATTAAGCCTTCATACCCTGGGTTTTACTCTTTTTTTTATGATATCTTTATGCGGCGAGCAAATGGGTCACATGATGGTAAGTAATCACCACCGCCTATTGACGATGGCGCTGTAAGAAATATTAACCAGTCCTTACATCACCAATGCGCCACCAACCTTGGGAACTAAGATGTTATGTCCCTTGCGCCTGTAGTTACACTGGCTCATTCCCCTTCAAATCAGAACACAACAATACTGAGTACTGCTGTTTAGTGGTAGAGTATCTGATGAGTGGGTGGTACCTACCCAGACTCAGGGCTTGCACAAAGCCCTACCACCAAGTAAAATACGTAATACTAATTGAGCCAGTACTGAGTTTGTTTATACTTTGAAGATCCAATCTCAAGCTGAGAATTCTGAAGTAGAAATTATCAGATTCTCTGAAGTTTTTTACCGTTTTATCTTAAAAACTTTTTACTTTAACGTCATCATTTCTTAAGCCCGTATTGCAGAAAAATAGGTTCTTTTTTAAGCTGAACATTTTGTATTTAGTTTGTTTCAAGTGAAACTTCTTTGGAAAATAATAAATTCTTATTCCTTTCAGATGTATCTTTTCACAATTATGAAACGTAAAACATGAAATTCATTCTTAACAATCGTCGTTTCAATTGTCTGAATTTAAAGAAGGTGAATTGCAAGAGTACACCTTTTCTCCTATGGCGTCACCCGCATATTATTGTTACGGTAGCAGATTTTAGGTATAAAAAGCAATCCATCTTTACTTGGGGTCCAAGCCTGCTAACTAAATTTTATCAAATTCGCTTCAGTGATTCAGTCATGAAAGCATAACAGACCGAGTTACTTTCGCATTCAAAATATTAGCTTATTTACAAAAACCTTCTTCGAAATGCGATGGACCTTCTAGTAGAAGTTTTATATTGTTTTAGTAGTTATTTCGATTGGGCATTACCCAAAAAAATATAAAAGATATATAATATAAATCATTTTTTACTAAATATATATATATATTTGTTTCTATACATTTATTTGACATGACTTGGGCTAAAATATTATATAACAATTCTTGTCATGAAGATGAGATGTACGATACAATCATTGATGTGCTTTCATATCACATTGGCTAGTTAAAACAAAGTGGATAATTTAAAAACTCCCTCCATAATGAAATAACCAAGATATTTTTTTTTCGAATACATAAGCGAATTGGCAAATGGGTCACTTGATGATAAGTGGTCACCACCGCCAGTAACATTGGCGTTCTTAACCATTCCTTACATCGCCAATACGCCAACTTTACGGACTAAGTTGTTGTGTCTTTAGTCATACTGGCTCTGTCACCGTTCAAACTGGAACACAACAATATATTAAGTATTGCTGTTGACGATAGAATATATCTATCCAGACAGGCTTATACAGAGCTTTACTCCCAAGTAAATGTTAATTTATGTTAATCGGTTTAACGGTGTCAAAGTCTATTAATCTCAAGCAAATTTAACATAATTTTTTTATATATCCATTCAAGCAACTCTTAATTTGATTTAAAATATATATTGACAACCTCCGGGGTCAAGTAGTTTCATGGGTAAACACCGGTTTTCATGGGTAAGCCACTCCGAAGTCTTGGGTTCGATTCCCGGCCGAGCCGATTTGGAAAAAGTTCATTAGTTTTCTATGTTGTCTTGGGTCTGGGTGTTTGTGGTACCGTCGTTACTTCTGACTTTCCATAACACAAGTGCTTTAGCTGCTTACATTGGGATCAGAATAATGTATGTGATGTTGTCCAATATTTATTTACATATGATTGAATAGAGACGATATATTTATTTAAATCAACGGCGAAAAAAGAACATCCCTCCTTATTTTTAACGATGTTTTCTGAACATATTGTGTTGAATGTGAAATTTAAAACGAATTACGATAAATCCGCTGTATAATTTCACGCGCAGTAACTGACGAGGCGACAGTTTGTTCAGTCTTATTTGCTTATGTCGCAATAATTACGTGAAAAACGTGTCAATACTAGCGTTTTACGTAACGATCTACCTGACTTTGATTGGTCGAAGTAAGATTCGAAATTTGAATCGATCTATTTTATTGTATCAATAACGTTACTATTATGATCAAATTCAAATATGAATGAATGCAATTAGTTGAGCCTGTTTGAATAAAGAATATTTTGATTTGATTTGACTTATGTATATATTTAATATTTGAATATATATGACTTATATATATAATAGCACGATATGTCCCCCTGCGGGACTAAAGCGTGCTTTCCTCGTGAGGAAAAGGTTAAAGCGTCACGCTGTTCCAATGGGTTGATGCGGATTTCTTCCTTTACGTGCTATTCTATATAAAAAAAATCAAAATCAAAATATACTTTATTCAAGTAGGCTTTTACAAGCACTTTTGAATCGTCATTTAACAAACTATTTAAAGTAAAGCTACCACCGATTCGGAATGTAGATTCTACCGAGAAGAACCGGCAAGAGACTCAGTAGTTACTGTTTTTCAACATCTAAAAATACAGTAATGTTAGTTTAATACAATTATATATGTATGTTATGTCTCCTGCCTGGAAGTCAACAAGCATTAACTCCACGCTTTTTTATCATCAATACAATCTTATATCGAATAATATGCCTTCTTTACCAATGTACTTTTTACAATTGACTTGAATATATGAAACTATGAAATGAAATGTATTTAGTTAAACAATAGATTGTGGTATCTACGCGATAATCTTTAATGACACATTTTGTAACGTCATTTAAAAAATAAACAGAAAGTGTTACAATGTTTTAAAATGACTGTGTAGTGTAGTGTAACCGTTCTTTGGCGCGCGAGCCAGTTTCTGTATGTGCACTGATGTTCTTGTTCGTCCAAAGATAAAAATACGACGACATTTTTAAAAAGATTCCACATTTGGAACACACTCAGCTTTTCAGTGATACGTCGGTGCATTATATAAATCTCCGTCGTGAATTAGAGCCGGTTCACACTACGTGAGTGGAAACGCGCGTTTTGTAAACAGGATATCCGATAATGTGAGATGTTTAAGATGTTGAATGATAAACTATTTTCACTGGCTCACATGAGTCGCCATTTTATTGCATTATATATATTTTTATTGATTGCACGTAATTAGTGGAGAAAAAAA
The DNA here is from genome assembly GCF_037043105.1 of Vanessa tameamea. NCBI lineage: Eukaryota > Metazoa > Arthropoda > Insecta > Lepidoptera > Nymphalidae > Vanessa > Vanessa tameamea. The sequence goes on along the minus strand of NC_087330.1, from coordinate 9,236,799 downwards.
AGAATATTTCTCTTGTAAGAGGATAGTAAGTTTACTTGGTTGAAAGACTTAGTCGTTCTTTGATTGTTTGGGTCTGGACTTATCATAAATTCAAATGCCAATCAGCAATAAGTACTTAGGGTTTTTGTGTTCCGATGTAAAGTGTCAGTGGGCCAATATAGGCGCAAGGATCATAAAATCTTAGCTTCCAAAGTATATTTATCGACAAAACAGCGGGCACACTTTTTACTTTCTACCAAGCAAGTTTTATTAGTTTTCTAAACGCGCGTCAAACGCATCGTCGATGTACAAGTCTGTGGTAGCTTTTATTTCTCGAAGAAATGCTTTAATGACAACTTCAAAATATAATTAAGCATTAAAATTTAATAATAATGAATAATAATAGCTTTCACTTATAATATTAACAACTTTTTGTATTTTTAATGACGATAATAAATATGATAAGTCGTTTCAATTGTTGATATGAGTGTGTTCATACTTACGAGGAGATATGGTCTTCGTTCAATATATAGTATTATATTTAGAAGAAATGTTCACAATTAAATGCCGTGTCAATACAATTTGGGCTGTCTCATACTTATAGTAATAATGTAGTTTTTTCCGTTTCCGGCCACGACGACCAAACTCAGGGGTGAGTAGCCAATCACTACGCAGGACATATCGTACACCGGACCGGAATGAGTTGAGACGCAGGACCAACAGCTTTACATGTAACTAAGGAGATTTTTTTGACTGAATAATTGAATAACCTTGTATCGGTCCGAGGTTTCGAACCCAGTACCTCAGATCTTCGGCTTTACAGCGAGATAGGCTCACACTAACGTCTCGTAGTATATAACTTTAATCAAAATTTTAATCAAAATTACATAGTAAATTCACCTGTAACACGTCGGCAGCGGCATCATTTTTGTATTTTTCTATTCCTGCGGTACGGGGCCTTTAAGACCTCGGATGAAAACGATCATTATTTATTTATTTATTTATTTATTTGTAATCAACAGCGTTTTTCAAAACATAATTATAGTTTTACATTGATTTAAAATGTAAGGCCAAAAAGATTACAATGTTTAAAGTATTGAAAATAAACATTAACAGAGTGACTCAAACAGAAAAAATATAAAATAGAAACGATTAGAAACCAAACATTAAAATATTGAAATATTGAACGATATTCACAGTGGAAGCACGAGCTCGCGTTGTATCGCGCTGGCTTGTATCTGTGTGTGTGTGTGTTTGTGTGTGTGTGTGTGTGTGTGTATGTGTGTGTGTGTGTATACTGGCACGGGGCTTATTAGAACCCGTAACGTTTAAGAAACTAAAACTCGATGTGATGTGATCGAATTTTATTTCTTCAGTGCGGTACATAGTCAAAGATACCCGTATTAAAGTAGTTACACCATAGCATTCTGTTTTCAATAGGCATCATATAAATATATTTATCACTTTCCTACAATATATCAAATATATGTTACTAACGACAGAGAAATCTATGTTTTTCTTAGCCGTACTGCAAGGGTATTAGACCTCGCTCCGCATTGAACGTGTTAACAATATTTTTTATATATAGTAGTGGTCATTACACTTCAGAGAAATTGCCGCTGTAAAGAATATAACCTATACTTACATCGTCAATACGCAACCAACTTAGGTACCTAAGAAGTTATATAATAGTGCCTTTAATTACACTGGCTCACTTACGATTCACTTGGAACAAAACAATACTAAGTAGTGTTATTAGTGCTGCAATTGCAACTGGGTTACCCAGGGCCGGATTATCCAACAGGCAGTCTAGGCAAGGGGCCACGGTTCCTAAGATATTTTTAAATTCCACGGAGATATTTTTTTTTTTGAATTTTTTTATTGATTAAACATTCAATGACGCCATGTTGCAGTATATTTAAAATTAGAATCACGTTTTGTCGCGGTGATCTTAATCTTTCTGATTAAACAAAAGACGACAAGACATAAGCAGCTTCTTTAACGCCAGGCGCTAATAACTGCTGTGAATTGCAGATTTATATTATTTACAGGTAGAATGTCAAACTAAAACAAACGAACCAACTCTAATATCTTAGTGTGACAGTTGCGTTTGACGCTCGACAAACGTCAAACTAGTTTACTAGTGTGCGTACTTATGTGAACTTAGTTCAACTGCTGTATCGAAGCGTGCCCATTGGCAGTCTATCTAGTTATATTAATTATCAAAAACTAGTACATGTTTTACGGTGAATGGTCTTAGAGAATCGCGATCTCGTCCGCCTAAACTTACTTTTAATTTAATTTAAAAATTGTTTTTAGGATGACACAGAATTTTTTTAACTGTTCTATTAAAGTTTTATATAATATATTTTCTTAAGATATCGATACACGATTGAATAAATTTTTAACGATAGAAAAATATATTAAATGTTATAAAAATAACTACACTTTAGGAATTATTCTAGGGTTCCGTACCCGTAGGATAAAACGGGACCCTATTACTAAGGCTCCGCTGTCCGTCAGTCTGTCACCAGGCTGTACATCATGAACCGTGATAGTTAGTTCTTCGTGCGTGAGTCCGAATCGACTTGTTTTTTTTATTTAAGAATAATATCAATTGAAAAATACAAGGTGGTATTCAATATTAATTAATCCAACTAAGGAATTAGTTTCACTTAATTTATAAAATACCAAAGGAAACTAAATTACACTAAAAACTTATAATATGAGCTCAAACTGAGCTACCCCAAAGTATACACACTACGCATATCAATTGTCGGCGACGCCTCCTCAACGACGGACTTTGTCTTAATAACAACATTTTATATTAACAGCAAGTAAATTTCCCACTGCTGGGCTAAGTCCTCCTCTCCCTTTGAGAAGGTTTGCAGCATATCCCACCACGCTGCTCCAATGCGGATAGGTGGATACACATGTGGCAGAATTTCGTTGAAATTAGACACATGCAGGTTTCCTCACGATGTTTTCCTTCACCGCCGAGCACGAGATGAATTGTAAATACAAATTAAGCATACGACAATTCAGTGCTTGCCTAGGTTTGAAACCACACTCATCGGTTAAGATGCACGCGTTCTAACCACTGGGCATCTCGGCTCTCTAAATACGTCGTGTGTTAATATGCGTATTATGCGTACAGCGCTTAATCCTCCATAGGTTTTTTTAAATTATTAATTAAATTTATTTTATAATATATATCTAATTATTTAAAAGTATCAAAGACGGATTATTTATAATTAATAAATGTTTTTAAAGCGAATTCGAATTTTAAAATATATGAAAATGTTGAATATTCATAATAATTATTAGTTAAACTTTCTTGAAATATCACGCATAAAAGCCCTTCGAATCGAGTTCAAATGTATGATAATGTGAATCCCGGAGTCTCGATTAGTTTATGAAGGCGGTGGAAATTTGAATAATTTACTAAAGTTTGATCGTTGTACGAATCTTCTGTCTTTGATATTGAAATAGTTCTAGTTAATTTATTGCTCTTAATAAATAAACAAATCTTTGCGTTAACTTTGGCTTGAACTTAAAAATGAAACCTATGGGAGTTATCTATAATGTCATTCCATACATACATACATATATATATATGTGTGTGAGTATGTATGTGCGTCAATCATATAAAAAATACTAAACATACGTTACGGAATACGGAATCGTCCGTAGATGTATTATATTATATATTTATTTATAGTGTGTCCTTGGGCTATAATTTTTTTTCTTAATTCCGTTGATCCCTCCACCATCTTTTTGTTTAATGCCTAGCGAAACGGTCGGGTAATATCTAATTATATGTATATTAACTGTATTTAAATAGGCAAAGAAAAATGAGTTCATCCACCTTATCGTATCATTTCAAATCATATTATTTCTATTTAAACTATTGACGAGGTTCAATATAACCATTTAAATAAAATTGAAAAATACATTAGAAGAGAAATATGTTCAAAACATGCAAATTCATATATAAAAGACCAGAATGAAAAATCACACCAAAACACCAAGACTTTGCATTAAAATTATATATTTATACGAGCATAATATTTGTTTTTACTACCATAGCGAAAGCGAAGATACGTTACATAATTATCATAAGAGAAATAGCTTAATAAAGCAATTATTTTAATTAATACAACATTAATTAAACTCAATATGTCGAACTGTAACATTTTAACAACGAGCTGTTGTAATTTGTGTAATGGTATTAATTTTGTTGATATGGATACTATTTTTAATTAATTTCAACTTATGAGACTATGTCAAGAGCCGAGATGCCATAACACCGGAAGCTAAATATCATATAAATAATAATAACCGGTGTTAGATATACTTAAAATAGTTTGTTAAATGAGGATACAAAAGTGCTTGTAAAAGTCTTCTTGAATAAAGTATATTTTGATTTTGATTTTTTTGATTCACTGAGATGAAGATGTTATGTTATGACTTATGTACCATCAGTCTGTAGTCTCTGACACTACAAGCCCGAACACAATAATACTAAGTATTGCTGGTTGCACGAAGCCGTTATTATTTGAAGTTCAAATTTGGAATACGACGTTAAGATTTGTACTTGTATTTGTGCCATGATGAGGAAAAGATAGATTTTACGGCGTTTTTGATCAATCATCACCGAAAAGAGTGAAATTGGGTATGAAAATTTACAAAGCGTCAAAAGCGCAATGGTTTACGGCCCTCATTGCGATGTAAAAAGGCGCAAGATCGATCCTGACCCCTTGGGCTATTATCGTCCCCACTCCTAACACAAGTGATAAGCTTAAAAAGAGGGGTAAATAGGGCTATTAGTAATTTCTTCATTGATATGAGGCATTGCAATTATGCTTAAAAAAAAAAAAAAATTCAATAATATTTCCTATGAGATATCCACGGATACACGTCTAAATGTTACTATCAATCACTTGTAACTTATTTTTGTAACGTTATTACACTCGCTTGTAACATAATTCGGTAAACAAATATTTTATTGTTACCAGCTGTTCCTCGAATATCCGTTCACGTCAATTTTGTCCTGTAAATCCGTTAATTCTGTAGTTATGTCCGAGCCTAACTCAATTGTAAACTTCATTACGATCAATTCCGTGGTTTAGTCGACAAATAGATAGAACGCCTTTGCGTTTATAATATCAGTTTAATTCACAAATACATGATACCAAAATACTTTTAATTTTTTATGAGTTTTTGATACTTAAATATCCAACAAATTGCAAGGGCGTGGCGAGACTTGGAGTAACCCTAGCAGTTGGAAGATGTTTTGATGACCGGTAGTAGGGGTACATTTTATTAATAGTTTGGTCTGCCGGTCACTGATTACGAATTATGAATACCTATCTCCAATATTTTTAGCTTTACTAATTATTAAACTATAATGTCGTGATAAAAAATGATACTTATTATAAATAATAATTAAATAAAGATTTAGTATTCTTTTTTTAAGATATAAGTTGACGGACAAGTGTACTTGGCCACAAACGCCCATAGACAATGGCGCTGTAAGAAATATTAACCATTCCTTACATCACCAATGCGCCACCAACCTTGGGAACTAAGATGTTATGTTGTGCTCGTAGTTACACGAGCTTCCCCTTCAAATCGGAACACAACAATACTGAGTGACTGTTTGGCGGTAGAATATCTGATGAGTGGTGGGTACCTATCCAGGTGGGCTTACACAAAGCCCTACCAACAAGTAAAATCATAAATATATAAAGAATAAAAATTTAGTAAGTATTTAATTAAAATACCTAAGTAATTCAATTTCCTGTCGCTTCGTTTCGATAGAATCTTCATTCCAAGCCGGAATGAACATTTAATTTATTTTGTAAAAAAGTATTTAAAATATATTATGGAAGCGTGCTTAAATTATACATTTTGGATTTTACTTTAATAAAAAGCAACCAGTAAAATATTTCTTAAGAACGAACACGAAACTCACACGTGTGAAATCTCAGTTTGTTATATGATGCGTGTATCAAAATGGCTGTTAATGGAAGTCGGCTGTCAACATTTTACGAGTGAGTGAGTGAAATCACACTGTACATATTAAGTCGATCTCCGTTACAATACAAATTATTAAATATATTATTCACTTGGGCAATTTGCAATTTAAAGTATATTTCTCCGGGACAAAATTGTAACTCTGCTGTTCTAAACGATAATCTATCCCTGTGTTCAATTTAATTCAGATCCGTTCAGCCGTTCTGGCGTGATTCATAACAAACATCCCTCCATACAAACTTTGTACAACATTAGTACAACTCAAGACTTTATAAATTGTTAAATTGAAGATTTTTTTTTTAATTCTCATTTTAAGAGCTGAGTCAATTAGGTGACTATGTTGCTGTGATAGGTTACACACATATTTTTATCTTTACGTTATTTTACCTATATGATACATTATTTTGGTTAGCTCTGAAGTAGGATTTGCAGGATAAATATTACATACTCACATTGATCTATCTATTCATTGTGGTAGAAGAGGTTCGCTACGAACACACTCCAAATTAGACATTTATTTAATTCATTATGTAATAACCCAGTGGTTAGAAGTTCTAACAGAAAAGACCGCAAGAACTCGTAAAACTATTTCTATTTGTTACAAATTATTAAGTAGTATAGGTGATTTGCGAAGAATATCTATCCTATTATCTATTAAACCTCATTCAGATAAATTGTATTAGTTTCCTTGAACATTTAAGATAGATTAAAAACTCCCTGTACACTAAATTCTAACCCATGTTTGAGCTTATACTATCGTTTCCAAATAACTCGCAACGACAAAAATCGTTAACTGTAAACAGGTCAACCTACAAGGTCAAAATTCAAAGTTGATCTATGTTTCGAAATAAAATTATTATTTAAATTTATATAAACTAATGAAATCAAATCAAAATACTCTTTACTGTAGACCAGTAAACTCGTAACTTAGTCACAGTAAGATGCACAGGAGGCGACCTTATCGCTAAAACAGTGATCTCTTCCAGGCAACCTTAGGGTAGAGGAAAGAAACAGATATAGAAAGAGGTAGGGGTGTACAAGGCAGATATAAACATAATATATGAATACATTACAGTGAAATGATAATATATTTAAAATAAAATAATCTACAGTATCTGATATCTAACATGCATACATTAATATGTATGTATCTAATCAGTTATAAATTATATATAAAATTAAACTGAAATTCTCGCGAAAATTTACAACATTAACGTTTAGTAACATTTGAGGATGATAAACTAAAAAGTAAATAAACGTTATAAAATAAATAGAAATACTTAACGATGTATTGTTAAGCGTACTTTTTATCTATTGAAAAAATTGCACAGGTGCGAGGCCAGGGTCGCTGGCCTTTGATAATAATTAAAATTACGTCTAATGATTTCAAAGATCATTTGAATTTAACTTCAACAAATTCTCAGCGAGAGTTCGTTTTCAATAATTTGAAAACAGTTTATTTATACGACAAATTGTAGTTTATTAGTCGAACCTGTTTCGCTAGCGGTCACTAGGGTTTTGCCACTAATTTGTGGATCGAAACGAGTATCTCCGCAATTCGACTACTTTTCCGCAATTCCCTTAAGTATGATGGAATGTCGGTCTCAATTGTGTAATTTTATTTACTTATTAAGAGTAACTGACCATCTTTTTTATAATAAACTACAAAAATTGTGTCTTCTAATACAAACGATGAAATTCGAACATGTAATTCACACTCGTCACGGGAATAGCCAAAAGTTAAAGCGAGTGAAACTGCGAAACGCAACTTAGTGTATATTAATGTTATTTGCACTGCCGAGATGGCCCAGTGGTTAGAACGCGTGCATCTTAACCGATGATTGCGGGTTCAAACCCAGGCAAGTTTCATGTGCTCAATTTGTGTTTATTATTAATCTCGTGCTCGGCGGTGATGGAAAACATCGTGAGGAAACCTGCATGTGTCTAATTTCAACGAAATTCTGCCAAATGTGTATTCCACCAACCCGCATTGGAGCAGCGTGGTGGACTATGCTCCATACCTTCTCCTCAACGAGAGAGGAGGTCTTAGCCCAGCAGTGGGAAATTTACAGGCTGATTATGTTATGTTATTATGTAAAAGTTACTCTACAAATGATGACTGCGTGGAATGATAGCAAGAGTACTAGCAGCATTTCCCCGTTGAAGCGCGATTCCGATCCTCTGGACAAAAAACGAGGCCCTTCTGTCACCAGTGGACGCAATAAGGCGATGTGTTATACTTTTAATAAAGTTTCTTGTACTATTACTTAATATTCCAAGTGTTTCAACTGCTAACAAAACCAAGATATCATTTGAAATATGCGAGGAATATTTGGATAATATTTTTGCTTCAATATATGTAGTTTCATTTGTTTACTTGTGCGATATTCTCTAAAAATAATAAATTTGATTGATGTGGAATTTTTTTTTTTATTTATTATTTATGTTGTTTTTTAAATACATTAAGTTCAATTTCTTAGAGGAATGAAAAATATTAAAGTATTTTCATTTAAGATTAATATATGTTCCATGATAGTGTATACACTGTTGTAATTTATTAATAAGTTTTATTGTATTGTACAAAGTTAAATCTTTACTAAAACAAAATAATGACCGCCCCCGGGTGGGCTCGAACCACCAACCTTTCGGTTAACAGCCGAACGCGCTAGCCGATTGCGCCACGGAGGCTTCTTTAGCTTTTTGTTAATAACTATAACACGTACCACAAATTTAATGCAACTATATATTAACAGCATCAAAACAATAATCGCCCCCGGGTGGGCTCGAACCACCAACCTTTCGGTTAACAGCCGAACGCGCTAGCCGATTGCGCCACGGAGGCTTCTTTAGCTTTTTGTTAATAACTATAACACGTACCACAAATTTAATGCAACTATATATTAACAGCATCAAAACAATAACCGCCCCCGGGTGGGCTCGAACCACCAACCTTTCGGTTAACAGCCGAACGCGCTAGCCGATTGCGCCACGGAGGCTTCTTTAGCTTTTTGTTAATAACTATAACACGTACCACAAATTTAATGCAACTATATATTAACAGCATCAAAACAATAACCGCCCCCGGGTGGGCTCGAACCACCAACCTTTCGGTTAACAGCCGAACGCGCTAGCCGATTGCGCCACGGAGGCTTCTTTAGCTTTTTGTTAATAACTATAACACGTACCACAAATTTAATGCAACTATATATTAACAGCATCAAAACAATAACCGCCCCCGGGTGGGCTCGAACCACCAACCTTTCGGTTAACAGCCGAACGCGCTAGCCGATTGCGCCACGGAGGCTCTTATCAGATTTGTTATAATACGCCAACAATTGGGAATCATTAGTATTATAACCATATGTGAGTTTTAGTTGTAGGTACAAACTTCTTACAACAATGAGTTTTTAATTGAAGTCTGTATTTAAATGAAATAAACATTTAAAAATATTAAAACATATATATTAAAATTTAAAAATAGAACGATAGAGTCATCTCGGATTAGAATATTATAATATTTAATATTAAAATGAAGATTTATATAATGACGCTTGTACGTCTTAACCATCCAAACGATTCGCTTGGTATTTTGCATACACACTGTCTGGAGTACCAAAAAGATTATATCACACAACACAAAATACCAATCCCACGTAAGTGAAGTCGCGGTTGAAAACTAGTTTATAAAAATTTAAGACTATTTTATGAGTATTATATTATTCAATCAATCTTGAAACCGTTTTTACCCACATTTAAGGATTATTACTAATTTTGAAATTTAAGGGGTAATAGTAACGCCGGCGGAATACCTCCTTAAATATAGAGTAATTTACTCCTCACAGCTCCTCCTCCTACGCTCTATGAATGTATATTTTAAATAAATCTTTAGTGCAGCTTTAACTTATCTCTTTTGGTTTTAAAAGATAAAAGCGTAACTACTTTGAAATTATTTCTTACAATATTTTTATTATTTAATTTTGTTAGATAAATCTCAAATTTATTTATTATTGTAATTTTATTGACGTTAATAAATGTTACGAATTATGTACCAAATAATAGTTAGTGTTACCTCTACACACAGACAGCAAAGTATCTACAACAAAGCCGAGATAGCCTCGGATTAGAACGCGAGCATCTTAACCGATGATCATGGGTTCAAGCCCATTTTTTTTTTCTCTCTGAAATAACACGTTACGCGCTTCCCCCACGTGATGGAAAGTGGTGGGGGGTGTGGGACTCCCCGGAGCCCTGGACGCCGAGTGCGCCCAGGTACGCCGGGTTTACCCACTAAAAAACCAGCGGTACCCTCTCCGTCTTTCGACGGGCGCCACGGGGTCGCTTGCGCATGCTACCGTGACGCCCTGATGGGTTCAAGCCCAGGCACGACCCCTGAATTTTAAAATTCTTAATATTTATTATTAATTCAGCTCGTGCTCAGCGGTTAAGCAAAGCATCGACATTAAATCTGCATGTGTGTGTAATTTTAATGAAATTCTGCCACATATCCACTAACATGCATTGGAGCAGCCTGGTGGATTAAGCGCGAAACCTCCTCCTCAAAGGGAGAGGAAGCTTTAGCCCAGCAGTGGGAAATTTACAGGCTGTTGCTTTGTGTTATTTTATGTGCGTTGTATTGTATATTAGTTCAGTTTAATATTGTTTTGCAATATGCTCAACAAACACTAAGGGTAAAACTAAGAATAAAGGACGAATTTATGTCGTAATGACTCGGAGGTTAACAGCTTTTAGATAAGATAAGAAAATTATTGTTTGAGACGAACTATTTTACCATTTAAAAGATGATATGTCCATCTGAACAATAAACAGACGAAGTATACTTTACTTAATCTGAACAAAAAATAGCAACCGATGATGGAGATTTTTTTAATGTTTATATTAAAGGTAGGTAATTGTTCTAATAGACCGCTTGATGGTTATTGCTTACTAGGTACGAGAGAGATGGATATAGACTTTGCATGAACATCGGAGCTGTAAGAATTTTATTTTAACCACACCTTACATAACCAATGCGCCACCAATATTGGGAGCTATAATGCTATATCTCCTGTGTCTGTAGTTACACTCAAAATCAAAATATACTTTATTCAAGTAGGATTTTACAAGCACTTTTGAATCGCCATTTAACAAACTATTTTCAGTAAAGCTACCACCGGTTAAGAATGTAGATTCTACCGAGAAGAACCGGCAAGAAACTCAGTTACTCTTTTTCAATGTCTGAAAATACAGTAATGTTAGTTAAATACAATTATATATGTATGTTATGTCTCCTGTCTGGAAGTCGACAAGCATCAACTCCACGCTTTTTTATCATCAATACAATCTTGTATCGAATAATATGCCTTCTTTACCAATGCGTTTTTTACAAATTATTTGAATTTATGAAACGGTAATGTTATAATGTTATATATGTTAACGGTATGGAGTGGATTTACCTACCCAGATGGGCTTGCATAAAGATGTTATATATATTTTGTCAGTGTACACATAACTATAGAATACCCGATGAATGATGATATCTAAGTACTCGCCCTGGTATCCCTTCGCACTCGTGGTAAGAGTCAGCTTTGAAAACATGTGGTACTTATAACATAATAAATAAAACAGTATGTTTAAATAAAATAAAAATCGCCCCCGGGTGGGCTCGAACCACCAACCTTTCGGTTAACAGCCGAACGCGCTAGCCGATTGCGCCACGGAGGCTTCTTTAGTTAATTTTTAATATAGCTACAATATATACTGGAAATTTAATTCAACAATATTTATTAACAGCAACAAAATAATAAACGCCCCCGGGTGGGCTCGAACCACCAACCTTTCGGTTAACAGCCGAACGCGCTAGCCGATTGCGCCACGGAGGCTCGTGATATACTAACTAAAAGTCAATAACCAATACGATTGTATTTTTTTTACTTGTAACTTACAAATTTCATTATGACTATTTGCGCAGCTAGTAAAACAATTCAGATTATACAATGTTTAAGTGAATACTTTGTTATTACTTAACTATTATTGGATACGTATTATTTAATATATTTAGTAAATCGTTCGAAATATTTATACATTATAGAATAAATATATATATATATATATATATATATATATATATATATATATATATATATATATTATTAGGAACGAGGAGCGAGAAATAGTCCATATAACACCTGCTGAAATTAGCCATGCAAGAAATATGAAACATTCCTGACGTCGCCACTAAACTTGGAAACGAGGAAGTTATGTCCCTTGTGCTGTTTATTACACCGAGCCACTGACCATTTCAACCGAAAACCAACGAAGTAGTGATGTTTAGCAGTAGAATATGTGGTGGCTGTCATGTACCTACCCAGTAGGCAAACGGAATAAAATAAGAACAGTATGTGGGCGTTCATTCTCAATTTTCTAAAGGTTGATGTGATAGATTCCGCTACAAAGTCAGATCCAAGAAGGCCCAGTAGATAGATAGCGTGGCTACATACCTTATCCGAAAAATATCAGAATATTCGAAGTATAGATACTTTTTATTAGAAAAAAAAGTACAAACAGTAAACTGATAAAAAACTCGAAAGGTTTTAGACATACGGTTGGAACGAAGCACGAAGCCGAAACAGGAAGAAGACAAGCCCTCCGGTATTACAGACGTCCATATGTGCTGGTAGTCACTTTCCATTAGGTGCCAGCTCGTTTGTAACAAAAGCCTTCAAAAAAATCCCACTGATACAGAGCCTTAGTGTGATCTCAAAATGTCTCGCTACCACAGACGGGGTGCTTCACTAGATTACTAATAACAAGGCACAATTTACATAGACGCGCAGACTTAAATTAATCAAAACAATATGATATTAAACCAGCAATGGAAAATGTGTAAAATTTTTTTATCACCAGTGCTCAAATGAGTTTGAACCAAGTGTCATCTCGGTCTGTTCTTAGTTCTACATTGTATGAAAAGTAATGTTTAGATATCAATGGATTCCTTTATTTTAGTTGTGTTCTTTGAAATAAATAAAAAGATTTCCAATTAATTATTAAGACTTTTTTAATATGCTTAGACATTCAAGGCGTATGTACAAAGACCACCAACACATGCATTTTTGGCGAACGTAATAAAACAACATTAACGTTCCAAAAAAACAATAAATTATGTTTACTAAATCTGAGGTTTTTTAAGCAAAATTGATAATAATTATACAGTATCTAAAACGGGATATTTACCATGTTTTTTATTTTTATTTGGTGGAGCTCGATATTTCGACATTATCTACGAATGTCTTGTTCACGAGACTCGTGAAATAAAAATAAAAAACATGGTAAATATCCCGTTTTAGATACTGTTAGTAATAAAAATAACCATGTTAATTTAAAATCTTATATAATAATTATACAATTAGAAAATTCAATAAAATTTTGATGCTAGATAAAAATCTCATTAAGAGAGAATCTAAAATCATATTGACTATAGTAATAAATATATATTATTGTTGAAAATGAAACTATCGAAAGAATTGCGAATACAAAATGGAATAAACAAGTTTGAGATTAGATCACTCGCATATTAAAAAAGTATTAGTCAAAAAAGTTTCTACTAATGAATTATCTATTAAGAAAACTCTAGCTTATATAATAAATAAAGATATGTGTTTTTGTTATGCCTAACTAAAAAAACTACTAAACTAATATTTAATAGATGAAATTTGGTAATGAGATAGTTTCAGCCCCGGGAAAGGACTAAAATGGAGCGAGACTATTTTGTGCTATAAATAATGTTTTATAAATTAAGCCGCGGGTAAAGGATGTTCAGCTGGTTATTATAAAAGTGTCACCAGCATTAAAAGTACATTTTTGTTATGTTATAGAAGCCTTTTATGTTCCTATTTAATAAAATTTCGCACATAAAACGTCTTTATGATTTAAAATACAGCATTAAATTAATATGGAATATTTTTCCTCGAGTCTCAATCGTGGGACGAAGATGGAGACAAAACTGAGCCATTCCGTTGACAAATACATTTCCCCTCGATTTCCTTCAATTTGATGGAGTGTCGCGAGGCGTAGTAAATGACTCACAATTTTCTTACGATCTATGAAACTGGAGTCAGACGGCTCGCTATAATATAAAGCGCCAGTTCAATGACCTTATAAGAATCAATTACGAATTAATGTAGATAGTGTTTTATATTTTAGAATCGAATGAGTTTTCGTGTTAAACTAACTTGATTTATTATATTATATACTAGCTGTTACCCGCGGTTTTGCTCGCGTAGAATCTGAATATATTTACAAATTAACTTAAAATATTACGTTTTTCATGTATAACTTTGGTGTTTCTATACCAATTTCTATGATTCTTTTTTATGGAATAGTTAATACTGTTAAATTTTTTAATTAGGGATGACATAATTAATTTTTTTAATTACGGATGATATAATCAGAAAACTTCGAACTGCTTAGCTATCGGGAGTCACACGTGTTATTGTGAGTCAATCATAAAAGATAGACAAATGCTGTCGTGGGATATTTTTTATATAATTTTAAGAAGAACATTTCCGTCATACATAATTTCTGTGTAGCGTTAACCATTAAGGTTGTACATGCGACGGAAGCTTAAAAAATTGAGTAACTTCTCCCGTTTTCCCAACATTTCCCTTCACTGCTCTGCTCCTATTGATTGTAGCGTGATGAAAAGTATACTATAACCAGCTCAGGAGTATGAAAAATATTTGTGCCAAGTTTCGTTAAAATACCTCGAGTAGTTTTTGTTTCTATAACGGTTATACAGACAGACAGACAAAAAATTTACTGATTGCATTTTTGCCATCAGTATCGATCCCTAATCACCTTCAATCACCTGATAGTTATTTTGGAAATATATTTCATGTACAGAATTGACCTCTCTACAGATTTATTATAAGTATAGATTCTCTCTTTTTTTAGATCGATACGAAAATCTAAATATTCATATGTTATATAAACGTTTATAGTTTATAATTGAAAAGTAAAATGTTTTATGCAGTGAGTAGAGGGCGTAAATTTTAATGCTAGATCAAACCTGGAAAAGTGTCTGAATTCTTACGCTTAATTTGTATGTATAATTTTATACTTGAAGCTGAAGAAAACTGTGCGTGTGTGAATAAAATCCCACAGTAAATTTTTTATTGGAAATACTCCAATTTACTTGTATATATATTGCTCATCACCAGGAGAGAATGACCTTCCAGTGTAATGTTATCAAGCAATAATATTATAAAGAAACTCTTTCCAAGTCTCTGTCTTATAGGTATAGCTAAGCTTTACCAGTCAAACATTACCTCATATACACAAACATACAGTTAACTCAAATCATATATAAAACTTATCAAATTGACTTATCTGAAATCAAAGCAAAATTAGAATTAACAAATATGTTTTATAAATATAGATCTTTCATTATTATATATTATATGTTTTCATTATAATTTCAGCCGAAAGTTTTGCCAACAAAAGGTCTCCTCCGAAGATCTTCACAACAGCCGCTCCCCGTATCGAGCGGCTTCCCGCGACCCACACCAGATCTTTATGTGTGAGATGAGATGAGAGGAGGTCCAAGTATTTTTTGTCATCGTTATAACAACCATTACAAGTTCTTGGACCTTACCTTTCTTTTGCGTCTTCTTTGGCATAGTGATCCAGCTCTAAATATATAATAATCTTCTATTTAATACACCAGCCCTTGTCTTCTAAAATACATTGTTTACTTATTTAGTTTTCTCCGTATTCCCTAAAAATATTATTCTAGGTAAATGGATTATTTTCATGAGCGATACACCGCATCCATCATTTAACGCCATATTGTATTTTACATCTTTATTTTAAGGAATAGTCAAGAATTTTTCATCCAGTTATGCTATACTCTTATATTTTAAATTTAACCTTTTAGTTAGAGAAACTTTTCCTCCCAACGTTACCTATTCAAATCAATATCTAATAAATCCTTAAGATGTTACTCCCATTGGAAAAGGTTACAAAAATCATGATATGTAATCAAGGTAAAAATGTTAGAACATTACAAATATCCACAGGATTAGTTAGATGTAAATGTTATAGTATTCATTATAAAGTCTTGTATGAAATCGAAAACGATAAAAGCACTGTTCGCGATAATACCCCAGGGGAGACTCTTTCCTAAGCCTCTCCTTAAGCCTATCTTTAGGCCTAAGGATTTACACAAATCCAATTTTAAAGAATATATATAAGGGACATTAATGTCTAGCTTTAATTTCATACGATTTATAATAATAAATTGAAATGTTTTTTTTTTATTCAAATTTTCCCGTATAGTATTATATGTGTTATTTTATAGCAACAAGCAATTTTGAATCTTAAGGTTACCAGTATTTAAATAAATCTAAAGCTGGTTCCAAATGTAGAGTCTACCGAGAACAACTAACAAAAAACTAAGTAGTTACTCTTTTCTACTCATTTAGTTACAAAACTTATAACAATATAATATAATTAAGTTTATTATTATGAATGTTTAAATAATAAAATATATTCAATTACTAGCTGCGCCCGCGACTTCGTACGCCTTTGAATTTAAAAAAAAAGCGTGACTTTATTATTGTTTTACATATAATTCTAAAATAAAAGTAGCCTAAGTTACTCCTTATTACATCAGCTATCTGCCAGTGAAAGTCCCGTCAAAATCGGTCCAGCCGTTCCAGAGATTAGTCGGAACAAACAGACAGACACACAAAAATTGTAAAAATGTTATTTAGGTATATGTACCGTGTAGACATACATATGCATTTAGTTAACCGCGGTTATTTTAATATTACAAACAGACACTCCAATTTTATTATATGTATAGATATTAAATATATAAAATATATTATAATAAATTAGGTCGAGGTTAGGTTTTTTTGATCACTAAATATAATCTAGTGTTGAGTAATGTGCCTTTTTATCAAAGTGTTTTACATTTTACATGAGATTTAAATTTATTAATAGGTCAAGTTAAAAATAATTGTAGAATCTTATGATAGAAACCGTGCCCCAGGAAGGTGGTATTAACTTTCAAAATGATCTATATTATTGGGAACATACATAACTAATATTATTGTGATGCAACAGTATACCCACTTTTTTATAATAAAGTATCCCAAAGGGAGTCTCGAGCTCCAAGATTATAAATAGATCGGACAGCTGTTTTTTGTAAAATATATATTTAAGTATGTTTTACGCTTCGCGGACGATTCACTGGAGTATTTTTATTGATAAGTCAAGAGCCTCCGTGGCGCAATCGGCTAGCGCGTTCGGCTGTTAACCGAAAGGTTGGTGGTTCGAGCCCACCCGGGGGCGATTATTGTTTTGATGCTGTTAATATATAGTTGCATTAAATTTGTGGTACGTGTTATAGTTATTAACAAAAAGCTAAAGAAGCCTCCGTGGCGCAATTGGCTAGCGCGTTCGGCTGTTAACCGAAAGGTTGGTGGTTCGAGCCCACCCGGGGGCGATTTATATTTTTGTATAGTAAACAAAACCCTAAACTATTGTTGCAACGTAGTGCCAGTTGCTTGTGCTATGTGTATTTATTAAATTATTAAAAAGCCTCCGTGGCGCAATTGGTCAGCGCGTTCGGCTGTTAACCGAAAGGTTGGTGGTTCGAGCCCACCCGGGGGCGTTTATTGTTTTTATGCTGTTAATATATAGTTGCATTAAATTTGTGGTACGTGTTGTAGTTATATTAACAAAAAGCTAAAGAAGCCTCCGTGGCGCAATCGGCTAGCGCGTTCGGCTGTTAACCGAAAGGTTGGTGGTTCGAGCCCACCCGGGGGCGTTTATTGTTTTGTTGCAGTAAAATAATTGTTACATTACCACTACAAGTATGGCGCCAAATAGTCACGGAACTAACGAAGTAGTCAGTCAAACAGTTACTTCAGTATAAGAGAATTATTATACCCCCTGTTCAAGTAAGCTTGATCTTTTTGACAGACGGGCTAGTGATGAGAAACAGAAAATATATCATACATAATAGTCGATGAAACTATGGAATGCGTAATTCAAATTAGAATTCAATTTTTTTTTTTTTCTAAGAATAGTTATACCTGCTAAAGAGACCCCAACAAAAAGGACCCCGTTCATAACAATAACTTAACAATTATCTTTAAGAAGGATTTTTGTAATCGATATTTGTAGCAGTTACTGCCTATTATTATTATTATTATTCACGAACCTACTATCCGACCGATGTAACATTGTACAAGCGTCTATTATTTTCAGTGTTTCTATTTAAATTTTACTTTGAAGCAATCATATAAAACAGCAAAAATCTTAAAATTTTCGGATAACGCTCGAATCTTTAGGAACTTTTGTATTTCATGTATTCTCTTAAATATTTTTACAATTTTTAAAATCATTAAATTAAGAAAATAATATGTTCGTCCTTGCAAAATTATGTCGATCAGAAAAATTCACATCAAGATCAAGCTATCTTGTACAGGGTATAAATCAAACAATTTTATGTAACATTTGAGGAACACAAGATGGTCAAGCATCGATGCTTTAACGGCCCATCAGGGAGTCGCTAATGAAAACGACGATGATTAATTGGTCTCAGCACTTACATTTACGGGCATACCTGGTATACTGTTGGGCGAATAATGCCCATTACTGATGCAACTAATACTAATTATCAGTTGAAGGAATTTAGGTGTCATTAAGCGAATATGATATAACACTAAATATACGGATGGTATTCAGTGATATATCCAATATAATTCTGGAATTGTCTTAATTGAACCTGTGCTGTTAGGTGTACATAAAATACAGTTATAATTTACTGATAATTCATATTAACGGTATCCAGAATTATTATATTATAATCTGGCCAAAACAGAACAAGAAATAGTGGGAAGCTGGAAATAATTGGTGCAGATCTCAGGTATATTACAAATGATATATTGAAAATTGACGACAATACCGTGTGTGCTAAAAAAGTATTCAAGGTCAAGTGTCAATGGTAATATAATACCTAGGACATAATTGCCAGATCTATGCGAATTGATAATTAAAATAGTTTTTTTTTTGACCGAACTAAAACATTTATAGTAAAAGAAATACTGTAAAAAATAGTGTAATATATACGTTACAAAAGGCGACTTCGTTGTTAAGGAAGGATTTATTTCAGGCAACACAGAGCAAATGAAGATTTAGATGTACAGTTGTTAAAAGATTATTATATTTTAATTATTATTGTACACAGATTATTGTATTATAATGTTTAGATAAAATATGATACATACATACACAATCATTATACATATACAAGGAACATAACTTCTTAAATATTATTCAATCCATTGACAGAATTTAGAATTATAAAATGATTTTTAAAAATAGAACTGAATTCTGGCCCCTTGGACGGACGGAAGGACTTACATAAGATGTTCTAAGTAATATATTAAAAGACAGCATTTAAATGCACTTATTTTTAATAAAAAGAAGCCTCCGTGTATATGTAAAGATTTATCGAAATTGTTATTTGGTTTTCTCTTCGGCTTGAATAGGAGAAGAGATTGTGAAATTAAAATTAGTCAGCCTGACGAAGCGTTTTTTTTTTTATGTTAGAGGTGGCAAGCGAGCAGGAGGCTCACCTGATGGAAAGTGACTACCACCGCTCATGGACATCTGCAACACCGGGGGGCTTGCAGGTGCGTTGCCGGCCTGTCAGGAAAGAGTACGCTCTTTTCTTGAAGGTTCCCAAGTCGTATCGGTTCGGAAAAACCGCCGGCGAAAGCTGGTTCCACAGAGTGGTTGTGCGAGGCAGAAAATGTCTTAAAAATCGCGCTGTTGTGGATTTTCGGACATCTAGGTGGTGTGGGTGATATTTTGAATTTTGGCGAGATGTCCGAAGGTGAAATTCAGCAGCCGGGATTAATCCGAACAATACCTAATCGTAAGAAGTGACATTTTTAGGAAATGTTAATATGCTTTTTCTCTCTCTCTCTCCCTTTACTAAGTGCATTTCATTTTCACGTAACTTTGTAGTCATTTGCCAAAAAAAAAAACACACAAATATTACTAATATAACCAATTACATTGGCTGTTTTGGAATTTAAGCAAGACAAAAACTATAACTTATATTCAACTAGATATCGCCGGCGGTTTGCTCGTTCTAGGTTCAGTTCGTTATGTGTTTAAAGTAGCCCTTGTCCGTCCTTGAAGTTCTGGAATTCACGCTTGCTTTATACCACATTAATTAAATTCGGTTTAGTGATTTGGCATTGAAAGAGCAACAGACAGACAGATAGACAGTTACTTTCGCATTTATAATATAAGTATACATTATAACATTACCTGATTTTCACTTTAAGCTAAAGGCAAAAAGTGAAATTTAATTCCATTATATTCCCTATCATGAATCACAGATTCATTAATGTCTCATTATGGTGATAGATTGAAGCCATCGCTCATGGGATTGATATAACCTCAGAGGGAATAAACCAACCAAATCCCCGTAGAAATGCTATCGCATAATGTGTTTATTGCGATAAAAATATCTGGAGAAAAGCAGGTCATGTACGTTCAAGTACACTACAAATTTGCTTGTTTTTTTCGAAGTGAATATTAATGTGACTAATTACTAAGACTAAATTAATTCATTACTATAGGCAAATTTTGAGACCTTATGCTGTTTTTGGCAAGCTATGATGAAAGTGAATTGATATGCGTGCAGTGAGATATGAAAACTACATGATGACGGTCCTTCCATATGAAATTAGCGTTTTGTCGTACTGACCACTTTGATCTGAAATATCCCCTCATTGGTTAAGAATTCCAAATTCATTTATTTGGTTAGATATTCGACCGCCAAACAACAATACTTCGTGTTCTTATGTTCCGGTTTGAAGGTTGAGTGAGGCAGTTCCACGAAGAAGTGTAACTGCCAAAGTTGGTGGCGCATTAGTGTCATGTAAGGAGATTATTTCTTACAGCGCCGATGTCTATGGGAGGTGGTGACCACTTACAGGTGGCCTATTATCTAAAAAATCATTTTAACAATAATGTATTGTTAAAGGCGCGCCTTTGTAATTGAATAGATCTATATAATTGTAAGTCTGAAATACGAGGTAAGTTATTACATAGACAGGATAGTCTTACATCGCTAGTCATTAGCTTCCTTGTGATTGATTAATATTTCACGAAGACAACCGTATATATACATAAAGTCGTCAAGTTTCAACGTTCATTCATTAACGTCTCAACAGGGGGCTAATGCAAACGCAAACAGCGCGCAAATGATAGATTGGTCACATCACTCATGGGACGGCAAGGTGTACGTATATACCTAACTTAGACGAAATTTTGATTTTAATTGTGAAGATAATCTATTCTATTCATTAATATAATAATGGCGACGATGTTCTCATGACTGACTTGACTGCATAAGTGTAAGCAAACACAAGTACACACGCTTTTCCCTCAATTTCATAATCAGACTAAACGGCTATACACGATCAGAATATGTTAATAAGATAGAATTTTAACCTAGGACCGAGAGATCTAAATCCTTATAAGCCACTAGATAAGCGAGGCAATCATCGTAATAATAAAACAAGAAGTTATAAACTACTTAATA
This sequence comes from Vanessa tameamea, assembly GCF_037043105.1. Taxonomy (NCBI): domain Eukaryota; kingdom Metazoa; phylum Arthropoda; class Insecta; order Lepidoptera; family Nymphalidae; genus Vanessa; species Vanessa tameamea. The sequence goes on along the minus strand of NC_087330.1, from coordinate 9,215,150 downwards.
TAATATAAAAATGAACTGGTCGATCTTATATGTAATCTTTATAATAGTCATTTTAATAATTGATGTTATTCTATCAAAACTTTGTAATATTTCATTGTAACCTAGTTTTTGTGTTTCGTGACCTAATAAACGAAGTCCGTCTCTACGGATGCAGGGATCGGAATAACTTTAATAACTGGGTAACAACTTCGGACCACAATAACTACAGACTTAATTCTTGTAATGTTCACCTTTTTCCCATTTTCATCTCCTACCTACCCTACCTAATAAATATGAATATGAACATTTAGTAATAAGGGAAAATTGTTATGCCCTTCAGGTGACCTTTATGTCTCTTTTCCTGCCTCCTTTTATAAGAGGTTTTATTTAAACTAATTATTTCTATTGTTTAAATTTACACGGGATTTTTAATATATATATATTTTTAATTATGTATTTTTATCATATCCGGGTGACGCACCACACATCTCGTTTTTTTATGCATTATTAAACAAACTAACAATACACATGTCAACACAAATCAATACAATTAAACTGAACCAAAAAAATACACAGTGTGAGAAGAAGAGCCGAGATGGCCCAGTGGTTAGAACGCGTGTATCTTAACCGATGATTTCGGGTTCAAATCCAGGCAAGCACCACTGAATTTTCATGTGCTTAATTTGTGTTTATAATTCATCTCGTGCTCGGCGGTGAAGGAAAACATCGTGAGGAAACCTGCATGTGTCTAATTTCAACGAAATTCTGTCACATGTGTATTCCACCAACCCGCATTGGAGCAGCGTGGTGGAATATGCTCCATACCTTCTCCTCAACGGGAGAGGAGGCCTTAGCCCAGCAGTGGGAAATTTACAGGCTGATTATGTGAGAAGAAGATTCGTTGCTCTACCCCCGGATGCGGTGACTCAAGATAACTCGCTCTTTTCTCAACTACCCGTACCTTGAGTGCATCTTGCAGCCTTCCACGCTTCGCTTCATATAGAGCTGCTGCTTCTTGCATGCGCATGTCCAAAGGGTGAAGACCCCAGAGGGTTAACACGGCACTCGGCGATACCGCCAGCGACGCCTTGCAATTACAGCTCTGTAATCAGACTGTGGGATGTTCTGGACTAAACGTTTCTTTTGCCTTTTTAGAGAGTACAATATGTTGTCATCGCTGTAGTAGATTATTCAGAATTACAAGAGGATCATCGTTTTCTTGGTCTATTATCTTGAATTTTGAACCCGCCAATCTTTCGTCTGCCCACCGCACATCGAGGGCTCAACGTATACAGGTTACCACATTGTCCAACGTTTCAATGACATTGTCAGGTGAAATAACGATCGAGTGGAAAGGCTACGTCCTAGAGGCAGGGCTGCTTTAGCTGTGTAAGATTTTAGCACCTGGTCTGATAACGGTTTTATATTCTTTGTAAGTTCTTTTATTTCTAGGACATGTGTTTTTAAATATTCAATTTTATTTCTTCGTGTTTGTTTCTCTATCTGTGCTTCCTTCGTGTCCTTTAAGGCATAGTTCCTACAATGATTTCCACTACCTTGTTCTATGCCAGACTCCCAGAATTTTTGCAGAATGACCTTCACTTCGTTCTTCCTTAGCACTATTTTATACTGCCTAGCGTGAATCCAAACCTGTCTATCACAATTCAAATTATTAACATTGTCAATTTCACCTGTGTAGGCTTGTAAAAAGAAATAACCGTAATTAATTTTCATGATGTTACTCGTATAAAGCGTTAAGCTTCTATTATTATATATACATATAAATCCAAATTATGCATAAAGACAATCATCGACATACTACAGTCGTAAATAAATATTTATATATATATATTAATGATTGTAGTAAGCGAATCTTTTGTATGTTTTCGTGAAAAAAAAATTTTTTCCGATAGCATAGCTAAATAAATAAACCACTACCCAGGGACTTTTTTGATGATTTCCACTGCGTGAAAACAAAAGCAGAATAAATAAATAGAACTAGTCACACGTATTTTGTAAGCTAAAGACATACTTGATGGCTAGTAAGCAATTTTGAATCACATGGGTAGCTAAATAAGTCATAATTTGCATTAAATAGTAGCGGTTTTGTTTTTGGTAATCCATCCAATTAGTTTCTACATTTAAATAATTTAACATTTAATTAATATTGGAAAACAATACAAAAGCCTATTTAAATAGAGTTTATTTTGGGTTTTTGATTAAACAAACATATTCAAAAGGATGTAGTTAATTGTATGTTTACTAACCGATTTATGTTTGTATACTGGAAAGGGCCATTAATTCTTATTCACCTAAAACGGTAAAACAAAAAATCGTTTTAGTTGGTTAAATGAAAATTTGGTTTTTAAAATTAAAAAAAAAGTTGAAGCACAGTTTTGTTTTTCTTTTAATAAGTTACATTGCCTCCATGTGCCCTTATTACCGATTCTAATCGGTTTCGCGTAAATCTTAAACGAGCTTGTCTGTGAGCTGCAGACAACTTTGGACCATTTGCTGATCTAAGAGAGATGATTGTCGCTTCCTTCAGCTTCCTTCTTGTTGTGCCCTCGCGTTTACTCCACGAACTTAATTTAGCTCTGTTTTGATGTTAACTGATGTGAGGAAACGATTAGAGAATCGAGAAGAATAGAGAAGTTCAATAAATCGGTCGTCTCGATGGTTGCTTGTTCAAGTTCTGTCGGTACGGGGTCTTTTTTGTAAGAACTTGTCTCTACCTAACCTTCAGTATACTCTAAAAACCAGAGACTGGTTTAAATTAAAATTTCTAGCAATCGTTTCTTGATCCAAGCCCGTACCAATGCCACAATTCCAGCAGCTTGTTCACACGAAGTATCCATATTTATGGTTATAAAACTTCTGTTGAGTTCAAAAGACTAATGAGCTTTTTTCCATGTATAATGAACTGTCTCGAAAATTTCATTTAGTTTAATATAAAAAGTTTGCAAATTTATCAAAAAAAATAATAATTAAGCCTTAGTTGATGGTATGGCTTTGTGCAAGCCTGTATTAAAGAAAAGGTACTACCCATTCGGAAAGTAGTCAAACGAGAAGATCCAGCTAAAAACTCAATAGTTACTCTTTTCCAACATTTGAAATACAAAGTTATGTCAGTTTAAAACAATTATATATGTATCTGTAGAATTTTGTGTCGAATTACTTGCCTTATTTTTCTTTTAACAAACTATCATTTTTTGAATCGGTAAAGTAAACAAGGGTCATCACATCTTAGTTCTCAAGGTTGGTGGCGCATTGGTGATGTAAGGAATGGTCAATATTTTTCAAATCTATGGACGATGATGGAACACTTACCATCGAGTGCCTCATTTGATCGTCCACAATGTTTTATTTATATAATAGGAATTATATAAATAAAACATTGAGTTTGAAACAAAATCTTGTGAGCCGTAAATAAGTGAATGATAGGGAAGCATGCTGATGTATATAACATAGATATTTATTTATCTAGATCAGATACACACACACACACACAAGATTATAATAGTTAATAAACAAACACACACAGAAATAAAAAAATATATGAATATATTGTCATATTAGCCAACCATATTAGACCTGATAACGTCTTAAGCCCCATGCTCCGTAACTAATTATATCTAATTTGTTGGAATTGAGGTGTTTAGTAGGCTCGAGGTAATATTCACACACACATAAACACATATCTATTCTACAGTTAAAGGAGAATCCATTTTCCATCTTAAACATAATACAAATCCTAACTAAGTTTTTGTAATATTATTTTAAAAGGCGGCTGGGCAAATGGGCCACTTTATGGCAAGTGGTCACCACCTTGTTCCTAGACACTGGCGCCGTATCTTCTTTACGTTGACAATGCGCCACCAATGTTGCGAAGATGTTATGTTCTTTTATCCCTGTTGTTATCTTGGCTCACTCAGTCTTTAAGCTGCCATACAAAGTATTGCTGGGGTAGAATATCGAACTGGTTTTCACGAACCTCACTACCAAGTGAATTAGGATTACAAATGAGTAAAAACGGTAAGTTAATTGCGAAGCCACTTTCTCTAGACCATTATTAAACCCAATTCAGACAAATATCTTAGTTACCTGAGGTATACCACATGTATTAAAATATTCCTTAACACTTTATTATTCGAATTAAAACTTTTGAAGACATCACTAATAGTCATATCTTAAAATTTATTTCATTTTTGTAATATTACATTTTAATGTGTTATTGATGACCTTATATCTTAAATAAGATAAATAATATCCATAAAAATCATAAGTTGCACACAATTTATTCTCCTTTATTTGACGGAGACACATAAGGTCGCTTTTATACGAACTGATAACTATCTTGGTTTACATGAAGTAAAAGAAGAGCAGCAGTTAATAAACATCCCACTGTTGGGCTAAGGCCGGTGTGTTTTCTCGTACATTCTCATCTCCCATACGAAAGTTACCTCATGAAATTTACTTTAACCGCAGAGCACGAAACGAATTATGAAAACAAAAAAATAAAAATTAAATAGTGTTAGCCCCGGGTTTGAACTCAGAATCATCGGTTAAGCTTCACGTCTTCTAGCCACGGGGCCATCATGGATCTGTATGTGAGTTCACATTACATACAGACATGCAGTTAGTAAATTTATTGATTATCTTTGTTATGTTATTATTTCATACTTCAAAAAGAACTTGCTCTATAACACAAAGAGCGACCTTAAGTTTTTGGATTAGTCTCGAAGTTAATATTTTCTATTTGAATAATAAATATTTGGAATTTACTCTTGGTCCTAAAAGAAAGCCATAGAAGAATGATCTTTACAGTTGAGTTGAAATTATACGCTATTTACTAGTTTTAGAGTTTATACCCGTTTATCCAAAGTAGAGGACTATTAATTCATGTTTCAAAATTTCATTCGACACAAACAGTCCTCTCAATTTAAATTCAAATTAAACAAAATATATATTTAACTAAATCGGTATAACATTATTGCACGGCAATGGTGTCGCGTGTAGGGAAACAGCCTTAAGGAAATAGTCTCTACTATTACAATAAATAAATTTTACCCATCGCTTGAATAATAAAACAAGGACAGACGCTGATATGACATTTTTCTTATTCAGGTATATTTTGCAATATTAAAGTAGAACATGCTTTGACTTGCATTTTGAAAATTATTGTACATGTTATATAATTCAAATAGTAGCTTAAATGGTTTGATGGGGTGAGGAGGGTGTTCTGTATCAAAAAAGGTTTGACTGATGGACATTGATTTGTAACAATTAAGGTTTAAATGATCATCAAATCAAACGTGGCGTTTCTGGGACAACCAGTAACGTCTTTCTTGGCGATATCATGGAGCGACCCTGCATGATATCGCCAAGATGTTTTTATCCAGCAGTTCAAAAGTACTTTTCGATTTAATCTGGACGTTAAATATCAACACTTACACAAGCACCTGCAACGTTTGCTGCGTTTCCCCTACGTGGAAGTGAGGGAGGGGGGGGGGTATGTGGGACTCACCGGTGTCCTGGACGCCGAGTGCGCCCCGGTACACCGGAATACATACTAAAAAACCAGCGGCACCCTCTCCGTCTTTCGGCGGCCACCACGGATCGCTTTCGCATGCTACCGTGATGCCCTGACGGTCGTCCCTCCAACACCTAGAGGGGATTCCCGGAGTACACGTGAAAATCTAGGCAAGGACTACCGCATTTTCATGTGCATAATTTGTGCTTATTATTCATCTCGTGTCAGTGGAAAAAGGAGAAAATCGTCAGGAAATCTGCATGTGTCTAATTTCAATGAAATTCTGCTGTTTTCCAACCCGCAAGCAGCGTGCTGAAATAAGCTCCATAACCTTCTCCTTAAAGGGAAAAGTGGGCTTTGACCAGCAGTGGTCAACTTACAGACTGTTACTACTAAGTGAAAATAAACAAACTCCTCGTTGAAATTTGAATTCAATTTTTGGCTTTTCAGCTTGGCATAGCGTTAAAATTTGAAAATTTTAGTTTGAATTCATTTTTTTTTGTTTTTATTTGTAGCCTTCATTTCCCACAGTGACAACATGCGGCGCGTTCTGACCTCAACGGTCGCATATCTCGTGTGTAACCAGAAAATAAAATCAACCGTTCTAAATATAGCACGAAATAATATTTATATTGCTATTGAAGATAAATGATATCAAGTTAAAATTACTTAGAGACTAGCGGCCCCCGGCGTCGCACGGGTGCAATTTACTAATAAAGAAAATACTATCATAAAAAATAATATAATTGATATCGTATAACACTGAGGAATAATGTAAGTTTCTAACAGAAGAAAAAAAAAATTGAATTGGAACATAAATCCCGCAGATTATCCGCTACATACAAACAAACAAATTTTACCCTTTTATAATATTATTATTGATAAAGATAAATTTTGCTTAAATTATCCTTTATTATCCTGCAGCTACCACGCTCCTGCATGAATACTTCTCACATCTCGAGCAGAGAGTACCAAGCCACAGGTTCACATAAATTCTGTAGGTACGTGAAAACCAGCTCTATATATATATATATTACATTCGGAGTTTCATTTGCTACATGCATATTAATGCAAAAGTATATTTACTTCAACAAAACAATAATCGCCCCCGGGTGGGCTCGAACCACCAACCTTTCGGCTAACAGCCGAACGCGCTAGCCGATTGCGCCACGGAGGCTCCTTTAACAGTTGTAAATATCGCTGCAATACACACTGAAAATATAATGCAACAATATATTTACTTCAACAAAACAATAATCGCCCCCGGGTGGGCTCGAACCACCAACCTTTCGGTTAACAGCCGAACGCGCTAGCCAATTGCGCCACGGAGGCTTCTTGAGCTTTACATTAATATCACTACAATACATATTCCAAAAATATTTACAGCAAAAATGTAATAAACGTCTGGGGCGGTGGGATCAAACCTAGTCTATACTAATAGCAAAGAAGGATAAACAAATATTAGATGTACACAATCTATCATTACATTATAGTATTAGCTAAATATATGTTCTCTATTACGAACTACTAACAGCTCTTTATTAATATATATTTTTATTATACACACATAAACCTATTTCACTTAAAAACTTATATCAATATTAAGTTTACTTCCAAAGTTACGATAACAACTTCTACGAATCTATACTGGATACCATATTATAATTTACCAAAGATAAAAGATAAAAGTTGTTGATAAGTGTACTTACTACAATTCAATTAGGCTTTACTTTCCTCGATGGTCTGTTTTTTTTTTATCTTATAGTTAAGCGGACGGACAACTACCCTACCTGGTAGTATAGGTCCTATAGACATTGGCGCTGTAAGAAATATTAGCCATTTATTATATTGATAGAGCGCCGACATTCAAGGTTGGGGCGCACTAACACGATGCCCTTGCGGCAGTTACACCGGCTCATTCAATCGTCAAACCGAAACAGGACAATACTAAGTATTGCTTTTTTACGGTAGAATATCTGATCAGTGGGTGGTACCTACCCAGACGGGCTTGCATACAGTCCCACCACCAGTGTCTGGGTAGCTACTGCCCACTCAAAATTTATTAAATTTAATATTCCTACATTTCAATGAAACGTAGGACATAGAGCTGCTGTTCCAAGGCTCTGTAAACAGTACTAACTACACACATAAATAAAATTAAATTTTTTTATTTATATTTAATTTTTACTGCTGTGTATAATTCTTTCACTTTTATCTTAATTGTATTTAAATATATTTTGTTTTATGGTGCTTGCTGTGATCTACTATAATTGAAGGACCACCTTATGTTGTTTAATTTTAAGAATATGCGTTTAGTGTATACATTTTTAGAGATTCATAAATTAAATAAATAAATTACTACAACAATAGTAAGTAAATTTCAAATCATTATCATCACGTAATCAACTAATTATACTGTACGATGTTATTATACAATCCATAAGTTCATAAAGGACAGAATACCTTTAACTGAAACGATCCTTTAGAAAATGTAAAACGCGAATGTTCTATATCTGTATTATCAATTTAAGGTTTTTTCTACCTCTCAATTTATTACTTGGTAAGTGATATACTTATATATTATTTTACGAAAGGAATTAGTTTCGAATTTATTATTGTGTGTGTCGTAAACGATCGCTGGTATGAATTTAAGTTTATATGATATCATGTCAGTGTCCAATTTCAATAAATATTTATCAAAATCCCAAGTTATCCATCATTTTGATATATAGTAACATCACTAATGGGGTCTGTTGGGAGGGGAGTTGGGAGTTGATATATATTTTGTATTGACTCCCTTAGGGAGCGGGAATATAGCTTCGATCTAAATTAAACTTGAGAAGATTTTCTAATCCTAAGTGACACATATATAATTGTATTAATGTTACCAGTAACATGCTTCACATGGCGGGTTCCTTTGAACACATCAATTCGAAGAACTGTCAGTTCGATTCGAAAAAGTCTTTTTGCGTGTATATTTTAAAGCCTTTGAGAAGTATCTTAGTTCATACGTTTTGACAGAGTTGATCATACTTCGAAAAGCGTAGACGCTGGAAAAACTTCAAGCGAAAATATAAAAAATCAAACTGTAGATGATTTATGACAAGTCGATTTTTTACAATCCAGTTTAATTTTATATTTGTTCTGGTCTGGAATGACTATTTTGAAAACTACATTTAAAAAGTACTTATGTTTTATTACGGTATATATTATTTATTATTGCTTTGCCACAGTATCATATATTCTCTGGATATTTATGTAACTACAATATAGTATATTAGAGTAACATAGTATTACTACTAACTATCATGACGTCATTGGTAACTTTTCCATGCATGACATAAACATAACATGAACATATCATATGAATATTCATTCATCGATGCGATTTGAGGTGGAACGTTTATAATATATAAGCGCGTGCTCTACCTCGCCGTCGAAGCCCGCTCGTAGAGTACAAAGTATATACAATAAAAATAGATTTTACCAACGAAACTAAATTTTTTAATGTACTCAATATTTATATGTTGATTCTCATTTATAAATTAAACTAATAGCCAACAATTTCCATTTGTAGTTCCATAATGGTTACATTTCAATGTCGCAGAGATCCGATGATGCGAGGGTTGTCTCCAACGGAACTGATCAAGAAATGCGAGCAATTCAACCGCAATGGCTGTTATATTATTGCTATATGCTATGAAAACATTCTGAGAGTGAACGTTTATGATGCGCGCGCATACAGTGACATGAAAACTACATCATGACGTTGCAAGCTAGACCGCCAATTAAGTGCCAAGCCATTCAAAATAGATAATTTCACACCTTATCTGATTTTACAATGTATGTTTATAAATTTAAATTACGTTGAATGTTTAAATTTGTGATTTAGTATTTGAGAAGCTACATATATCATAATAGTAATTATTATTTCATTATTAATAAATAGATACCAACATACACTCCTTTTTTTTAGGTTTTTATTTACTATATAGGCTTACTCTCGACCTCAATCGTACCTGAGTACTGATTTAAATTTCGAACAGGCTTGCTTAGAAAACTCCTATTCAATCTTGATTTCAAGATAGCCGAGCTATAATTCTCAGAAAACACGTCTGCAGAACATATTTACGCTATAACGCGCGAGAAATGAAGCAGAATTCGTGCAAATAACAGTACATTTTTATTTAAATATATATCACACCAATGTATGACTTATGTTTACAAAGTAAGTATGAAATACGCTCTTGTTACTTCTTCGATAAAACTTTCATTGATTTATAAATTGTCGAATAGGAAATAGATTTGGATGTGATACTATACATAAGATAAGTTTTTCTTTTTGTGCAGACATAATCAGCCTCCGTGGCGCAATCGGCTAGCGCGTTCGGCTGTTAACCGAAAGGTTGGTGGTTCGAGCCCACCCGGGGGCGTTTATTGTTTTTATGCTGTTAATATATAGTTGCATTAAATTTGTGGTACGTGTTGTAGTTATATTAACAAAAAGCTAAAGAAGCCTCCGTGGCGCAATCGGCTAGCGCGTTCGGCTGTTAACCGAAAGGTTGGTGGTTCGAGCCCACCCGGGGGCGATTATTGTTTTTATGCTGTTAATATATAGTTGCATTAAATTTGTGGTACGTGTTGTAGTTATATTAACAAAAAGCTAAAGAAGCCTCCGTGGCGCAATCGGCTAGCGCGTTCGGCTGTTAACCGAAAGGTTGGTGGTTCGAGCCCACCCGGGGGCGTTTATTGTTTTTATGCTGTTAATATATAGTTGCATTAAATTTGTGGTACGTGTTGTAGTTATATTAACAAAAAGCTAAAGAAGCCTCCGTGGCGCAATCGGCTAGCGCGTTCGGCTGTTAACCGAAAGGTTGGTGGTTCGAGCCCACCCGGGGGCGATTATTGTTTTTATGCTATCAATATATTGTTACAATACCACTTCCAGTTTTGTATTATTTGATCTCTATGTTCCTTGATTTGTATTATTATTATTATAATTTGTTAAATTATTTGTTTATCGATAAAAAAATAAGCTTAAGTATCGACAGAGTTATCATGATCATTTGATTGTAAACTATCATCTGGGATAAATGATAGCCGTTCTGGCTATCATATATCATTTTGTTTTATATTTATCATGGAGCTATAAACTTTACACACACACGTGTAATTAGGATCGTTAGAAGTTAGTTAAAGAGATGTGTTATGCGTTTTAAACCGATAATCATTTTAAATATATTTATTTCTCAAAGAACATAACATACTTAAATTCTGGGACTATCAAATCAAACATATAAGCGGAGCGTACGGAACATTAAAATGGAGCAATAAACGCGAGTACAAAATCATGAGAGTCACTTTAAGATTTACATATTAATAAAAAGTCACGTCGTCCGTGCTAACATGCTTATGTGGGCATTCATGCCTGGTAAAACCACTGTATTGGCCATCTTCAACACAAATCGGAGAGTCGGCAGGATCTGACCGAGCTCTCCTCAGAGGGCAAAGGTGATCTCGCCCCTCTCTACTCCTTGCTAGTGTGTACGGCAGTACGAGACCATTCCAGCTGCCTTCCTCTGAGGCCGTCTGAAACAGGACATGCAATACTCATGCGTCAACTGCCCCAGGGTCAAGCACTATCATTAAATCGTCGGTAGTCGGGGCTGCATTTGTGTATTCGTGACCTAACTTTAATATAATTACAAAAAATAGAAATGTTATAAGTAATTAAGTATAAATTCTCAATATCTATTCTTGATGTTTGAATGTTCGTTTTTGTAATACATACTAATACCAAGTGTTTGATGGTGGACTGTGTTATGAGTGAGTTGTACCTACCCAAAGCTTGCACAAGACTTATATCGCAATAAAGTATATATCTTCCAAATATCCACAGTCCAAGACAAGATGAAGCTTAGTCTCTAAGCTACCAATGTAAATTCACCGAGTATTACATTCAAGTTTAATATTTCTATAGATAGCCTTAAAGTACGGAAGATTTATCTAAGAGATACATTAGCTCATTCCAGTCTCTAGAGTGTAAACGGTAAAATACCAAAATAAGCGTAGACATTCTATCCTCTGAAGACCTCATTACTCGAGCTATTTTAGGACGTAGAATATTATTTAAAGCTTGCAATGATAAATCTTGGACGATGTATTCAAACCAGACTATTATATAAATGGAATTAAAAAATGATTACGATAAAACTTTATTGATATGCTTTTATTAAATAAACGAGAGAAGCCGAGATGGCCCAGTGGTTAGAACGCGTGCATCTTAACCGATGATTTCGGGTTCAAACGCAGGCAGGCACCACTGAATTTACATGTGCTTAATTTCTTTATAATTCATCTCGTGCTCGGCGGTGAAGGAAAACATCGTGAGGAAACCTGCATGTGTCTAATTTCAACGAAATTCTGCCACATGTGTATTCCACCAACCCGCATTGGAGCAGCGTGGTGGAATATGCCCCATACCTTCTCCTCAACGGGAGAGGAGGCCTTTGCCCAGCAGTGGGAAATTTACAGGCTGATTATGTTATGTTTATGTACGTAACAAAACGAATGAAATTGTTTGACAACGTGTATATTAATGTAAAATAATTATTATATAACTATAATAATACAAGAGCTGACTTATTACTGAAAAAAACGACTAAACCAATATACATAAAACATATACCAGATGTAGGGAGTCTTGCTTAAGCGTTTTAGTATATAATAATCAACGCCAAAAGTCTGCCGTCGGTTTTATAAAAAAATCTTAATATAATTTATATTAAGATTTTTTATGGTATACTTTGGCGGACGGGCATGTGTCTAATTTCAACTAAATTCTGATACATGTGTATTCCACCAAACCGCATTGGAGCAGCGTGGTGGAATATGCTCCAAGACCTTCTCCTCAAAGGGAGAGGAGTCCTTAGCCCAGCAGTGGGAAATTTACAGGCTGTTAATGTTAATGTCAGTGTAGGTAAGAAATTTGTAATTTGTTCCTGACCAATTTTGGCCATGGCGGTCAAGATCAAGGTCGACAAGCGACAGTAGTCATACTTATAGTGCACATGTGCAAACAAGAGAGCTTAATCCAATGGGACGCCAAATCCGACACTAACGGACTTAGCATAGGTGCAGCTGCAGCTGCAGGTGCTTCTTTTATCGGTCTGACCTGGGATCTAAGCCCAGCACCTCATGCTCTACGCCCTTATATTTGGCCATTAGACTGACAAGTAAAACTAAAAAAAAATTAGAGCATTAAAATAAACTGACACATGCCTGAATCGCGGTCTAAGAATATTCTACCATCCTTGATTTTTTTATTGTTATTTTTCATAATGTGCTAGCTATTGAGGTTCTAAGGAAACGGCCCTGTGGATGATACTGGCATTTTCCACAGGGCCGTTTCCTTACGTTTAAAAAAAGGGTTCACCCTTTGGGTACGGAAATAATACAAGGCCAAATAACACTGAATATTTTATTTTCTGTTTCTTACAATAATTTTTTTTTTTTATTAGGACGACTCGAAATTTTCGATAGTAAAAATGATTTTGTAGATATATATTTATATAATTCGTTTAATCTAGAATATTACCATAGTGTTTCAATCGGACGGTCTGTGCAAGGTGGTAGAGATGGTAGACTCCAACTACACGTTTAGCATATTTGCTAGAAATCAATCCGCTAACGGCAGGACAGATACCTAACACCAAGAAGTTCCTATACAATATATGTATGTTTGTACAGTATACCGAATATCTGCACCGCATCAGGCTCAATCTAAGTCAACTTGGCTCATCACTGATTGACCTTGAAACTTAACTCAACATCAAGCTGACAGAGACTAACATACCGCATATTCCTGACGTTCGTGGAGAAATTTTTCAAATAGCACTGAAAAGAAACACAGCACAGAATTTCGCACCAAAAGTAAACCTAAGTCTCTATGACAGGCGGTTGCACGCACTTTTTTTAATGTTACGATACAAGGTATATATATATATATCGAGTTGAACCAATCGTTAGCATGATTCAGAATATTGTTTTTTATTTCAAGAAAAAAATATTTTATTCAGCTTAACAATATTTATTTAACTTCTCCGAACAAAAGACGAAGGGTTCGAAAGTGATCTCTTAAGTACTGTCAAGTGACAATAGAAACGGTTTTATTTCTAGACAGACATCTAAAAGAAACTTATTTGACGAATAAAACGTAAAACAATAAAACACTTTGTTCGAAAGAAACGAATTGTATTCTGATATCTTACTCAAATCTTTTTCTATTTGCTAATACTGTTGCTATGGCGCTTATTAATATTTCTATAACATATAACATGCTTTTTGTAATTTAAATAGACTATTAATAATATTTCAAACAAAAATAAAAAAAATACTTTTGTAACTGTAATTTACTTCTAAGTAAGATTGTTCTCAGATCCGAAATGCTTATGCCGAACTAGTGGTAAATTTTTGCCAATCGGTATTACATATCGATAGAATTTTCGACAGAGCTTAAAATATCCAAATCGCGCAATTTTACCCTTAAATTTACGCCCCGCGCCACCTTCAACTCCTTTAAGATTGAACAGCTCAACGGCTTACTCAAAGATTTAAAAGTCGCAGTGTCCATTTTAGCATCTTGGGCTATTGTCAACCCCACTTCACATACAATCATTACACTTGATAGGATAGGACAAAAACATTGACACTTACTTTACGTACTTTAAAAAAAAATTACCTTAAATTCATTAATTTGAGATAATATGAGATACAATTCATAAAAATAATATCTCTATCAAGCCGGCCTTGCTCGGCTGCAGTTTATTCATTAAGACATTGATACGATATGCTTGTAACTGAGACCCTATAATACTCAGGAATATAGTAGCTTCTACCATTGGTGCTCTAAGAAATATAAACTATGTCTTACATCGCCAACACAACACATGTACCTTAAGCTATACTGCTCTACATTTAATCTGGGATTCAAACTGGAACACGACATTACTAAGTATAATGATATAAGATGGTACATACATTATGGTATATTTATGACTTGCATAAAGCCCTACCACCAAGTAAAAGAATGTACAGTCTGTATAAACATTTACTGATTTGTTATTTACAAAAAGCGATCCGGTTAAGGAAAGTTGTAAACATGCCAGCTGTCACGCACGTCCTAAAATATAGGTCATAGCGTATTTGAAACGGTTTTCGTGTATTTATTAACATTACATGCTAATTTAGTTAGAAATCTCGTTTTATATAATGTTATGCGTTAATAAAATACTTCATTGTATAATTAGGTTTTTACGACCACTATTGAAACAGGATTCATCCGGTTGGTAGTGCAGATTCTACAGATAAAGACCGGCAAATATTTAAGCATTTAATCTTTTCGAACATTTGAGATACAAAGTTATATAGATTCAGTACAACTCCTGAAAGTCTATAAGTATTAGCTCCATGGTTAATAAAAAATAACATTACAATAATATGTAGTCTCTAAATTACAGCGGTTCAAATGTACAGGTTAGGTTACAGGAGAAAAATTGCTATCTAAGTATATACACAGCTTGACTCTGGGTAAGAGACACAGGATCTCGGGATTTATGGCTATATCTACTAACCTCTAGAGAAATCAGGCAGTAATTACATTAGACTTAGAATAATATTATAATTATCTAAGTTTAAAGTAAATTATTCATTAACTAGCTGTTACCCGCGGCTTTGCCCGCGTAGAATATGAATGGGTATATATAGTATATATATAATAGTATATATAATAGAATATAAAAGGTGTGTATTTCAGCCCTTAGGGTAGAATATCTAGAAACGCTTAAATGCGAATCAACTCATTTTTAATCGGTAGCCCAAAAATATAATTTCGAGCTTCTAACTTCAAAATGATAGACTTCCAGACTAACCTGAATACGAAATGTCAACTCAATTTCTCTCCTTAGGCGTAAAATATCCAAAAACGCTTAAATGCGAATCAACACATTTTTAATCGGTAGCCCGAAAATAAAATTTCATGCTTCTAACTTAAAAATGTCGGACTTCTATACCAACTTTCAACCCATTATATCACCCCCGTAGGGGTAGAATATGCAGAAACACTTAAATAAGTTTCTACTCCTTTTAAATCAGTATCCCAAAAATAAAGTTTCATGTTTATAACTTAAACAATGACTGATTCCCAATAAAACTTTCAACCCTTATTTCACCCCCTTAATGGTAGATTATCTTGAAACACTTAAATAAGTATCTACTCCTTTTAATCAGTATCCCAAAAATAAAGTTTCTTTCTTTTCTTTCTTTTTTTTCCAAATAAAAAGCCTATGTTCTTTTTCAGGCTCTAGACTATTTGTGTACCAAATTTCATTTAAATCGGTCCAGTAGTTTTGGTGTGAAAGCGAGACAGACAGACAGACAGACAGAGTTACTTTCATTTATAATATTAGTATGGAAGCATGGATTGTTATTTCCCATGTTAGAGAGCTCCGATAATAACCGCGTCCGATCGCTGCTAAATTCAAAGTGTACAGGGAGAACCGTGGCCTCCGACGCGCCTATAGCACGCTCCCGCCGCCCCGGCCGGCCGGTACCACCGCAAACGCTACGTTCCGCAATTTTTAAATCTGTAATATCTTCGAAAATATTCATTTAAATCATATGCTGTAGGGCCATATAGATCAATATTAAATCAACAATGTATTTAAGGTATTTCATTGGATAAGGATTAATGCTGTATAGGTTAAAATCGCTTCGAAAATTAGCCAATATTTGTGGTAAAAAATAAATGACAAAAAATGTTATTGTGGGTTATCACTAACAGATAGACACATACCATCACTGACTTTTTTGTAGACATTTTTGAGGTGTACAATTCTGTAGTACATTATTTTAATCTATCTAGTAGGGTTCAGCCCGCGTTTACAATGTAAGCGCAAAAAATTACGACATCACATTAGAAACTTTTAAAATTATCAGTGTTACTTAACTATATTGTCTATGTATTATATACATATAAACATTCCTCTCGAATCACTCTATCTATTAAAAAAACCGCATCAAAATCCGTTGCGTAGTTTTAAAGATTTAAGCATACAAAGGGACATAGGGACAGAGAAAGAGACTTTGTTTTATACTATGTAAAGATTTACATACGAATTAATAACATTAAGTCCCTAGATATATACAAATATATGAATTAAATATATTTACAGAATCAGCCCTCCTGTCACCAGTAGAGGCAATAAGGCGAGTTACACTTTTAATGAAGCTTTTTGCAATACTACTCCAAGGGCCAAGTGTTTCGAGAGCAAATGAGACAAAAAGTAATTTGACATAAGACACAAATATTTGGATCGTTTTGTTGCTTCAGCTTTTTCCGCACCGGCAACGGCTCTTAGCATTGTTTCTCGGATATGAGACGGGGCCAGTGTGTCAAAGCATGTATCATCCCATACAAGAGCCCGTCCCCTTTCCCCGGGGAACCAATGTCAGTCAATCAGGTCTCTTACCATCATCAAAACTAACTCCACGAGGCTCAGTAAGAGCAGGACCGTCTATGGTGGCAAGAGCCCTTTTTATTGTGTCTTTAGGAAAACGGTGGTGGAAAAGCCTACCTGAACTTTTTGGACAAGGGAGAGAAGTGAGTTTGGATATCTTTTACCCTATCGACGAAATTCGGAATAGAGTAATAGATATTAAAATTTACTACGTCTAGTGGACATAGCCCCATTCCTCTCCTACGCCTAGCTACTATTACACCAGCTACCAGAGAAATAATCATATTAAGATTTATTCTTGTATATGTGGTTGAGCCGAGATGGCCCAGTGGTTAGAACGCGTGCATCTTAACCGATGATTTCGGGTTCAAACCCAGGCAGGCACCACTGAATTTTCATGTGCTTAATTTGTGTTTATAATTCATCTCGTGCTCGGCGGTGAAGGAAAACATCGTGAGGAAACCTGCATGTGTCTAATTTCAACGAAATTCTGCCACATGTGTATTCTACCAACCCGCATTGGAGCAGCAGAGTGGAATATGCTCAATACCTTCTCCTCAACGGGAGAGGAGGCCTTAGCCCAGCAGTGGGAAATTTACAGGCTGATTATGTTATTTTATGTTTATGTTATATGTGGTTACCGACCTTCGCGGGAGTGCAAACGTAACAACGAGACATAAGCATTTTATAGTCTATAAAAACTACTTACAAATATGTACCTCAATGTGACACTAATATGACTGTATGAAATTACTCAGCTGTTGAACAATATCACTTATAAATATTCATAATTATTACATATTAACTAATCAAACTTATTGAATAATTTTGTTCGTATGTAAGATTCATTTTGTTACTTTGTGCACATATATTATTTCGCTTTTAATTGATAGAATCTCGTGAAATGACGATTACAATATGTCTTCTTGAATTACGCATACAATATATATTTTCAATTTGATATATCATGAATATAATTATTTGGAATCTTAATTGAAATAGGTTGATTGTACTGACGCAGTGCACGGAACATTGTAGTGAAGCAATAAAAGCGAATACAACATCAAAAGCGAATATAAATTCCCGATATTGTGAAACGCCGTCTTTGTATTAATACTTCTGTAAAATTAATAATATCTATGATAAAAATTACTAGTAGTATTTAATGTTCCGCGCGCTCCGTTTGTCTTTTGTTTTGTGAAATAACTCAACTCAACCCCGTTTCCACAATAAGTCGACATTTTACATATTCTTTATGTAAAACTATTTACACTTTGGCTACCGTCAAGGTAACGGACTCAGGGAGATGGGGTGATGCTTGTTCGGAGTATTAAGGGGCAAAAATGTAATAAGCCTAGCCATTACTTTTATGCGTGTCAAGAAATGCAAGTTTCATATATGCCCCTGATTGCGTCGCTAACAATAATACTTCGCGGAAGAGCCGTTGTAACGTACGCGAGTGATTGCGATGCTATAAATTGTTTGAGATTAGGGCTGTCGATCACGCTTAATACTTCATAATATTTTAAAATTAAACTTCAATTTTATATGACTACTAGCATTATTCGAATATTCAACAGTAGAATGTAAAAAAATGTCCCGCACAATAAGAGGAAAACTTCAAATTTTGCTCGCTTACTAAGTGAAGGAGAAGACTCAAGCTTACTTACAAAAATCTAACAAAATCAAAAATTACCCAATTTTTTTTTCATAGTTCACCTATTTAAAAAAACAGGCGATTTAAAATAAGTTAATAATAAAATCATTCTTAATTAAATAATTCATTTTCATATTCAAACTTTCATGAGTATCGGTAGCGTTCGGTTTTGAATCGGCGTTTTGTTACGGCGCCATCTAGCGGCGAGTTACAACAAAACGAACACCGAAAAAACATTGTCCATGAGAAAAAATAACTCAAAGTTTGTAATTTCAGACATTCAAATAATATAAAATTATTTATTATTTATAATTCCGTGACAACCCTAGTCGGAGAGACGTGTTACGGGACCTTTTATCGTCCGAGGAACCTTATGAGACTCGTCATGTGAAAATTTATTGTTACGTCTCACTCCCTTTTTATTTCATGTCCAACTGTGTGTGTATGCCTTTATGGGCTTTACTGTTCACGTTATAACGTCATAAGTCAAGTACAATGCCTTCAATGTATGTCATTGTTACATTGAGATATGTATGACTTTTTTTTTGAGTACTATTGTTTTTTTTATGATATAGGTAGGGCGGGCAAATATTCCACCTGATGTTCTTGGGTAGATGGATGGATAGATTATCCATTCCTTACATTAGCAATGCGCTACCAACGTTGGTAGCTAAAATATTATTTCTCTTGTGTCTGTAGTAACACTCGCTCACTAACCCTTCAAAAAGGAATGCTATAATACTGTATATTGTTGCTGGGCAGCTGAATATCTGATGCGTGGGTGATACCTACCCAAATTTACTGTGTATTGTTGCTCGATAGTGGAATATCTGATGCGTGGGTGATACCTACCCAAATTGAGTTTCACGAAGACTTACCCCCCAAATAATTTTTCGCAGCTGAGCACGAGATTATTCAAAAAAATATATATATTTAGAGCTACCCTGAGTTTAACCCCATAATCATCAGTAAAGGTGAATGCGAAAGAAGAGGGAGAGTGAGAACCTAGGAGCCAAGGAATCATTAAGGTATAAATTTAAAGAAATTAAGATAATAACTGTTGCTTCTCAATATATATTCTGTAATGTTTTGTATGTACGGAAAAATATTAATGTTTTTATGAGAAAATGTGATTCACATACCATTGGTACAAGGAACAAACACAATCTTGTTACTCCTGTTACTCGACTGCATAGAGTCATTAACTCTTTTGTGGGGCAATGTATACGCTTCTACAACAGGATCCCAGAAAGCGTTCCAAATATTCTTATTTAAATAGAAAAGCCTTAGGCCAGTAATACAGACCAGTTAATTTACTTCCTACTTCCCTAAATGCAATTAAAAATGAATATAGATAAATATGCATGCTTGTAAAAATTGTGAATTGCACGACTCACTATACGAAGCATCAGAGAGTGCTTTCCGATCTTTTTTCACTTCATTCCGCCAACTACTTTTATTAATACACACTTGTTAGTTCACGGAATTGAGATACTTTACTGTTGTAAAAAAAAATTAATGGTAATAAATTATATTATTTTCAAACATAGATTTTATTTCATGTTGATTTTATATAATGTAAAAAATATAATAACTTTTCACTACAATCATGTCTTTAAGCTGCATTGTTTTCAAACAATGCAGCTTAAAAAAAAATCTAAGTTTTTTTTTTTTCAATAAATTAATTTTTTTAATTGTAAGTCACATCGTTTAATTTTGAGTTTTGCAATGAGTACAATTGTCTTGTTTTCAATTTTATGAGCGGTATGTCGGTAGCATTTTTGATTTTAAATTTTTTTTTAAATCTTATTTCAGTTTATCATTAGCTATTGTTATGATTACGTTACGTAACGTTACTGTCCCCGTCTACTCTAAAAAAAAGGTATCTGCCTGTTTTGTTTCTGCACCGAATTAACTTCCGCTTTCCAAGGAGGTTACATCGATGAAGCGAGAGTTCGTTTTAAGGAACAAACATCGAATCGATATGTTTTAGTTTTTAACAGTAAAACAAAACCTTTTTTTGTTTCGATTATGACAATAATATATGTTTAATTATATTTATTTCATTATTACTTGTATATATATGTCGGAGAAACATAGTTCTTGTTGACATCGTCGTCAATGTTTACGGGCTTAGTTGGCGTCATTAGGGTAAAGAACAAGAATAAATACATAGGTATTTTAAAGATAAAAAAGTTATGTAATACTCAACCAATTTATTAGACAAAATATACTATATTCAAGAAGGCATTTTCAAGCAATTTTAAATCGTCATTTTACAGAATTGTATTAAACGTAAAACTACCAACTGTTCGACTTGTAGATTCTATAGAGAAAAGCATTTTTTATTTATAGACTAAAGAGTATTTTCTAACATTTGAAAAAGAAAAGTTATGGCAAATAAATATAATTCAATTTATATTTACTAGTTTCCCAACACGGTTGCGTTCGCTTATTTGGAAATGAATTGTGGTGTTTTTATCTGTACCCCTGACAACGTGCAAAAGTTCATAATGACCGGATAAGAAGTTACGACGTTAAAGTAACAAACAAACACAAACAATTAATTAACCAACTCATTTTCTTAATAATAATATAAGTTAAAATTATATCAGGCAAACGTCGCACGCAAGATGCAAGAGTTCGGACGTTTATTTAAACGTCCAAACTAATGTCTAAAATCCCTGAACGTATGTGGATGAAATTTGGAATAGAGATAGAAGAAGTCGACCTTTAGATGCGAGCCTTATTTTTCTTCACCATAGAAATAAAATAATCACCAATAAATATAATCATTCAAACATGTTAGTCAAATATTATTAAACATTACACTAATGGAATTCTCTCAATACTTGGTGTATAATTGAATGAAATAACACTATTAACAGTGTATTAACTATTCATGTTACAGTTTGATTATAATTTGAACGTTTATATTTAATTATGATTCAATTAACAGCTCATAATAAATTATTTTCTCAATAAATATAAATTACAAAGATTTATCGACATAATTACGTTATGTGACTGATTTGACTTTCGGTATTCTAAGCGAAGAGTGCCGGATATATTTCCGTGAACATATAATACCCGGTATTTGACTTCAGGACCTCAATATGCAGCCTTTTTTTGATACATTGGACTTTAAAGCCTGCATTTAGGATATTTAATCAATTGGATTTGATGGATGATACGGCGATTGGATTGTAGGATACTTTAGACCGCATAGTCTGACCGTACTTGGGTATCGTGTATATTGTGATAGCCCTTAAATAATTAAACTTAATAAGTCACTGAATACTGAGTAACCTAGGTGCAGTGTCACGACCAACGTTCATTTAGCAACTGAACTGAAAGCATGTAGACGACACGCAACCAAGATCCTTTACAGTGCCACCTAGTGGCACTTTCGGTGTTAATGCTATTTATTTATTCGTAAAAGCCCAATTGCAATACAAATACAAATAATTTACAAAATCATAAATATATTTGACGAAATGTGTAAATTAAATGTTAAATTAATATCATTGTAGGATATAGAGGACGCCTAACAATGTCAATATAAAATAAATATATGATATATTATCTATACGAATATTATAAATGCGAAACTCTTTCTGTCTGTATGTTGCCGAATTTAATAATGCCCTTTTTTATGCATAACACTCGACGACCGACCCCTAAAATCCGAGAGAAACAGCGGGCGACAACTATTAATTTATATCTTTATTGTTCAGGTTACAGTGGTTGGTATTTTTAGAACAAAGAATTTGGTAAAAAACTTTTAACTGAATGTTTCCGTTTTTTTTTTTGGAATGTATTAGCCGTTTGTACGATCAGCCTCAATTATGTCAATCAGGAAGACGAGAACCGAGAATTAAGTCATAAATTGAAAGTATATTTAAGGCTTAAGATTACGTCTTAAGAAGCCGGTCCTTGGCTCAAGGCGTCAACAACGTCGAGGGTGAAAATAATTGTTCGAAAAATTCTCAAAAATGCTCAAACTTGGTATAGAATTAAAATTATATACGACTCTGAGCCGAGATGGCCCAGTGGTGAGAACGCGTGCATTTTAACCGATGATTTCGAGTTAAAATCCAGGCAGGCACCACTGAGTTTGCATGTGCTTAATTTGTGTTTATAATTCATCTCGTGCTCGGCGGTGAAGGAAAACATCGTGAGGAAACCTACATGTGTCTAATTTCAACGAAATTCTGCCACATGTGTATTCCACCAACCCGCATTGGAGCAGCGTGGTGGAATATGCTCCATACCTTCTCCTCAACGGGAGAGGAGGCCTTAGCCCAGCAGTGGGAAATTTACAGGCTGATTATGTTCATGATTATGTTTACGACTCTTCACAGCGCCACTTTGATACGATATACTCGTTGGCAGTTAGGCATATTTTAATGCTAAGTTTGAAGAGTGAGTAGTTAATGCTCCGTTAATCGTTTACCCAAAACTCAACATAACAAACTTGATATATTTCATATTCCTGTCTTATTTGGTGGTAGGGTTTTACGCAAACCCGTGTGGGTACCACCCACTCATCATATATTCTGGTAAATACTCAGTATTTTTGTGTTCCGGTTCGAAGGGTGATGGAGCCAATGTAACTACAGGTACTGACAAGATCTTAAAGCCCATCTAATAAAAATGTCGATAAATAAGGCGTATCACTCAATACAAGATTAAAAAGCATAGACTTAATATTTTTTAAATCCTAGTCAAGATATATATCAATTTAATAGTACTTTAACGACATATTGATTAATCTAACCGGTTTTGGTAGAATCTACTTTTCGATCCGGTGGTATATTTACATTTAATCAACACTGTAGAATGCCGATTCGAAAGTGCTCTTTATGATCCTACTTGAATAAACAATATTTCGATTTTGAGAACACAGGTTAGAAGCGCATTGAAGTTTTCAGGAATGGTTGACTAAGCGCCGATGTATATACGTATCTGTGTTGACCACTTATCATTAAGTGGACCATTTGCCTGCCCTACCAGTATTAAAAAACAAATCTATTATCAAAAGATTCTGATTATAAATTTGACGTTATATACAACAACAAAACAGAAGTGCGAAGCCAGTATTTGCGGCATATAATTTTTTATTTTTATTACGTTTATTTTTCATTTACTGGTACTGAATGCCGTAAGTGATCTAAGGCTGAGTTCATAACTAGTTCATTAGTTATTGAGTGGAAAACATGAATATAACTATTGTAGGGTGGAACAACAATGATTTGTATTGTTTCTAAAGAGATTATCAGTCAGTATTATTGTAACAGGGAAAAGATGTGTACCGCTAATTGGCTCATTTTTCTATATACGTAACATAGATTGAAGCAATCCACATTTTTTTAAAGTCGATGTTACACTGTTATCAAAGGTTTGTATAATTATTCTATTTGTTTGTATATTTAATACAGATATTTATTTTCGATATTTAGTTTTAATAATTTAAATAATTAATGTCACTTAGCTTCTCGTTTAGGATTTGGACCTATTTATTTATTTAATTTTAATAAGTATGGGCATGCGTGCGGATGTGCGTGTGTTAGTTTATATATGAGTATGTGTATTTGTTAGTAAATATGTATGTGTATGAACATCTAAACGTATATATAATCTCTTATGTATATGTTATGCGTGTGTAGATTAAACAACATAATATGTACATTCCACTTTAAAACTATTTTTTTATCATTAATTTATCACTTTTCTTAACAATATAATTCTGAAGGTTGACGTTCAAAGAAAAAGGTCTCCTGGAATTTCAGTTGGTATTAATAGAATTAATAGAATTTCAGATGATATTTCATTGATTTTTAAAATGAATAGAAACCAGGTACAGTACGATGGTGTAAACAATGCTATCCGATATAGTACACTAGTTTAGTGTAAACAATCTTAAGCGAAATAATAATTAAAAATTAGTACACTGAATGTAAAAACTGTAAAAGCTGATTTACTTATCAATGGGGAATCGATTTATCTTGCTGCTGATCATTTACCGATGTAAATACGGCTCGCTTATTATATACTTCAGTTACTTTCACGGTATAATTTCTTACGGTATTATGCTTTGGGGTAAAGCAGCCGCTATTAATTATAACCTAGGGACTAAAGATACATTGAGACATAAACTTTGGAAATCAAAATAAAAGCTAAATTACCTTTTTGATATTGATATTTGTACACAAGTTAACAATAAAAACCAACTCAGTTTCTATCGCCGGTTCGTCTCAGTTCGGAGTATTTTCTTTTTAAAACCCGTGGTAGTCGATTGTCAAATCGATAAGTAAGCGTAATGCTTCTATATTGAATAAGCCAACTACGCAGGACATGTTATACAGCACAAGTATCTGCGCAATCACATAACAGTTGCACTCTTAATTCCCTCACTCTAATATAATATTGTCTAATAATCCAATGGGACGGCTAATCCTACACAACCGGAAAGAGTTCAGGCGCAGAACAAACGGCTTCACGTGCTTTCCGATGCATGGAAGTCAACACACTTCCGATTTCCAGATTCCGGGCTACTGAGAATATTTTGATAGAAAAACTCAAAAACTTTATCAGCCCATTCAGGTGTTTTAACCCAAGATATCGGGATCCGCGGCCATACTTTAAGCCACTAGACCAACGTCAGTAATTAATAAAATTAAAGTGACAATTCTTGTGACGTATAAACAATAAAACGTTTTGAATGAATGTTCCACGTGCTTAACACAAAATTTGCATCGTGTTTTGAGATGAAAAAACATCGTAAGGAAATTCTATGATATATGTATGTGTTCACCGACATAGTTTAATTAAAGTCATTATGAAGAACCATATAATATCTCACAAGCATCTCACTTTACAGCCAACTGTATCGTTGTACCTGTTACCAGTGAACTAGTGTATCCAGGCGTTTCGGTTATTCTCGGACAAATTATGATATTAATATATCCTAGATACGAGTTAAGAGGAATTGAGTTAGTTATTAAATATATAACATATAACAGAAATAAACAAATCGATGAAAAATAATAGTAAATAGAAATAATTTGAAGAAGTGGATGAAAATATCAGAGGAATTGCTATGCGTCGGGTGAAACTATGTCAGTTGGCCTCTAATGTGCCTCTTTTATGAAGATAGTCTGAAGGATATTTACGGCATATTAACCTTTTTTTTTAACTTAAAATGTTTCAAGAAACCCTTTTGTGATACAAAAAAATAACAGAGTCTACACTGAATTAAATTAGCAAATAGCAACGCAAAGTAAAAGCAAATAGCAAATAAATTTCGCAAGGAATCTATAGTTCTATTATAGAAGAGCCTATGTGATACAAACAGACAGTGTGTACTGTGTCTATACATTTAAAGATAACTCTGTTATGCTTGTTTAATAAACTTTGTACTGAAATATCAAGATCCGTTCTTCTCTCGCTTTTAAAGACCAAAGTCATGGTCTCCCTAGCATAAGTTTCAAACTCAAACTTTCCCGTAATTGAGATAACATCTACAAGACAATGGGCGTCTGTTTGTAATTCTAAAGTTCAACACAGTTTATTTGTAAAGGGCGTTATAGGTAGAACAAAGATTTGGATATATCGAACGCGCTTGATGTTTATAATGGAATAATTTGTTTTGATTGTCTGTATTCGTAATTTAAACTATTAGCAGAAAATGATTTATTACAATTGTTACATTAAAAATTATTTTAAATAATTTGCAGCAACTTAGGGATGAATGTAAAATTTTAGAATTTACTTTTAAACAAGTAAAAGATATTAGGGAACCACCGAAGATTGATGCTGATACTTTAGCTCCTGATTTAAGTTTTAAATATTCTAAATCTTTTAAAGTCGAGATGGTGCGCGGTAAAAGTAAACCTGATTTGTTTTGTTTTCGTTGTAGGGTTAAGGGATATAGTTTAGGTACTTGTAAGTCTAAGCATATTGTTTGTTTTCGTTGTGGTACTAAGGGCATCACCGTTAAGTCCTGTCTTAATTGTAAGTCTGCTAATCCAAAAAACGGATAAGCCTTCCGACAATTCGTTCAGCTAACTTTGATCCTAAAGATTGGCGGAAGTATTTAAAACAGATTTAACTTTTCTTTACTCATAGTGTAGCGGCTATGCAGCGTCCTCCGGCTGACATTCGTCCTTATATGTCGGTTTCTATTTTTGATTAACAGTTTTGTGGTTTATTAGATTCTGGTTCATCTATATAAATTTTAGGGTCTAATTTAGATCAATATTTTGATTAACACATCTGATATATCTTATATAACTAATAAATAACTGATGATCAAACTGTTTTTGTTACTCTGTGTCTATGAGTTTGCATTTCTTATCGCTGTTTTGTACACAATTATTGTTGCTTTGAGGGTATGTTTTAAATTTCTTGTTTAAAGCAAAATTTACTGTAAGAATATGTTAAACTAGTGATACATTTATTATGATTGTCGAAGTTTTAATTTAAAATATGTTTATAGTCATAATTTTCTCAAGTAAGTGAAATGTAATTTCTTTTTGAGAAATAAAGTATCTTTAACCATATATAACTACGGCTAATGATGCACGGTCTCGTGTGTCAAGTTATTTATTTTTACCGATTACTCTGAAATCTAAGACTAGAGTAATCAAATTTTATGTTGTCCCTACTGTGACAACACCCTTAATTTTTGGGGTTAATTTTTGGCGAAGGTTTGATTTAGCGCCAAACTTATTTTTTGCGAGTGTTTGGTATAGCACTTGCGTTATATTATTTGCCTATGTTGGGTTTACCACCAACATTATAAAAGGCGTATGTTTGGTTTAACACCAACATTTTATAGAATCCAAGCTTATTTTCTTTATATAAGCATTGATTCTTGGGAAACCGTTGCAGTTTCCTGAGGATTGTTTTCTTCGCAAAGTATAATTGCGGGGGAGGTTTTTGGAGGTTTCCTTCGAAAGGAAGCATTTAAGTCGAGCGAATGTTATAACGCATTTGGTCGATGTGGGTATTTCTGCACCTAGTATTGATTTTTATTCCATTGGGAATATTATCATGGTCCGGACAGCAGAGAGTAAATGTTGGTAACATCCGTCCTGACAGTTGATTTATTAAGGAATGGTAGTGTCATTAGATTATGAAAATTGTTTTGGTCCGGAGAGCTGAGAGTGTAGGTATGTAACACCCGTCCTGACTGTCTGTTTGACTGTTGTTGTAGTCTGGACAGCGGAGATATTATGAAGGTAACATCAGTCCCGACGGTTGGTTTATTATGGTGTGAATAGCATTGACTTTAGGTTTCGTTTGTGTTCGTTAGGTTTCCCTTTATTCCTTTTCCTTGTGCTTATATCCCTACGGAGCGGTTCGTGACTCTGTCAAAATAAGCCTTGCCACTCAGAGCGGATTGTAACTCTGTAAAAAGAAGCCTTACAACTCAGAGCGGTTTGTGACTCTGTAAAAATAAGCCTTAAGATTATTCCTTGACATTTTATCACCTTCCAGTATCCACTTCTGTATTGGTGTGGTATCTGTTTGGCATCCTTTTATTCCTTCCCATCCCATATTACCTAACTAATGTTGTTTTGTGTCTGGTAGAGAGATTTAAGTGTGTTCCATCAGTCCTGACAGTTGGCTTTATTATGATTTGATATGTCTATTGGTTGGTATATGTATTTTTGTCTAGAGTGTTAAAAGTTATTTAACCGTATTAAGGTTTTGACTGTTAACTTCTCGTGGGTTCGAATTGTTATTTAGTAAATTTCCTAATCGTTTTGCCTTTGTGTTGCTATTTTATAGAGGTTAATTGTTTTCTCTATTTATTTAGCGGTATAGCCTACTAAATAGTTTTTTTTAAAGATTGCTTTCGAGAAGCATCTTATATTATCTGTGTTAGGGCAGATATTAGTTTCTTCATGTGTCTAGTTATACATGTTGTTAAGCTTTAGTTGAGTTTGTTCTGCACATACTCTGGGAACTCAGTATATTTTATTTGATTGTTGCTGAATATAAGATTGTTGTAGTGTGTAGTAAGTTTTATTTAAGATGGATTTTCCAAATTATTTTTGTCGTTTCAGATTTCACTGAAATGGATATTACTTTTGTTGTTCGAGGTTATGAGCTGGAGGGCCAGCTCGAATTTTTCTCGTTTATCCTCGCAAAATTCTTCCGGGGAGGGAGGTACTGTTACATAAAAAAATATTTTTATAATTTTAACTTTTTTTTTAATTATATAAAACGTCGCGACAGTGTCAATTCGCTAAAATCCGTGCCGTTAACCCATTTCCCACTTCCCATATAACGGTATTGCTAGCTCAATACATCATTTTGGCATTTTCTGTGAATTTAAATAATCAAATACATTATATTTATTTTAGGCTTTTATTAAATTAAATAATTATTCCATAATTATTTCCTTTATTTAAATATGGATATAATTCCTATTTGATTTAGGGTATTTTTGGTAGTGATTCTGGCCACACACCCGCACCTTTCAAAGTTTCAAGAACATTCGATTTCGTTCTTTTTGCATTTTTACATCTTCGGTTTAACAGCGAATTCAAACTTCAAATTCGATATACTGAATATATCGGTGAGTTACCTTAATAGTTGAGTTTCTTAATTTGTGATTGATTATTACTTCAGTGCTTTAACAGCATATATCTTTTCAGAATATATTAATAATGGAGTTTTGAAGTTTGATAAAACTTTATACAACATAATTCTACCGACTTTAAAAAATTGTAAGTCTTTAATTCTTGTTTTTGCTTAAATTCATTAGTTTGCAATTCAGAAAGTCGTAGTCATGTTTAATTTGTGGTTTACAGTGATTTTTGACCCATTGGAATGATTCTCCGGAGTTGAAATCCTCATTTGGAGTGAGCAGGACTTTAAACCTCCAGAAGGTAAATTACTGCTTACACCCCTCGTTAAAGGTATTTATTTCATGGTTATTTACTTGATTATTGAACCTGTATATTTCGTATTGCAGGAGGGTTTTTTTTACCCACCACATGGATTTGAAATATTAAGTGTGAACGGCTGCAGTTTCCTGGTTGAGTGTGTCCAGATAGCTGCTGTTGCAACTCCAAGGATGGCATGCCTGTTCCCTTAGATATAAACAATATCCACATGTAGCTGGAAATTTGGTGATGTACCCATATAATTTTTTTATACAAACTTGGTTACACCGGCCTGGCGAACGGTGTACTAAATAATTAAACATACCATCTTTGAATCGTCAGTGGCGCCTAAATTTTAATATTTAATAAGATAAATTATTACGCATTGAATTTTCAAACATTCCTTTTATCCCAAGTGACCATTTTATTTTTTTATTTTTTCTCGCTGTAAAAACGCGTTACGCGCTTCCCCCACGTGGTGGAAAGTGGGGGGGTGGGTGTTACTCCCCGGAGCCTTGGACGCCGAGTGCGCCCAGGTACGCCGGGTTTACCCACTAAAAAACCAGCGGTACCCACTCCGTCTTTCGGCGGGCGCCACGGGATCGCTTGCGCATACTACCGTGACGCCCTGACGGTCGGCCCGCCTATGCGGGCCTCCAACACCTAGAGGGGGTTCTCGGGGTATCCCAAGTGACCCACGCTGAGTCTAGCTGGCATATTTTTTTAATTATCTATAGTACAAAAGCTGTAACTATATTAAGTAACTAAACTTATTGTAAGATTTATAAATTTTGGTTTCTACAATGAAATAGTTATATAACAAAACTGTTTTCTTCAAATCCATACCGGCAGTAAAAAGGTAAATGATATTTTGATTTCAATTTTGATAGTGAAGGGCCTTTAAATTTAAATAATACGTAATAAACTAGAAGAAGATAGTCACTTCAGTTTTATTGATTAATAGAGATAGAGCCCTATCATATTATATATATATATATAAATATTAGGTATTAGGGCTGGTATATAAGTTAAAAACATTTTTTTTCCCAGAGGATTGGTATTGCGATTCAACGGGGAATCTTGCCACCATAAAACATGGTCATGATTTGTACCATAAAAAAAATATATTTTTAGTTGTATATAATTAAGGTTGGCTTCTTTAAAAGTGGTGCCGTGCCCAAAATTGACCAAGACGGGATAATTTTACAAAGGTAATTGTTAGTGAGAAAATCCCACAAATCTCAAATGACTTTTCATTGGTACGCAAAAAAAGGAGTGTTATTTTTTTAGGATTCTTGGATGTCTTAACACAATTTGAATATGGTCGCAATCATCAGTGTGAGAATGACTAAAATGTTCTTTGAAAAAATAATCGTATACAAGTTGTATTTTTTATCTGATAACAATTATTGCTCGATTCAAATAAATGTTATTTTAAACAATAAACGCTAGTCTTGTTGCATATATTTTGATATCCTATTAATAGTACTTTACTCTTCTATATTAGACAAAATGCATAAAGTAATTTTATGTTTTTAAAACTTTAGCGCCTGCATTGAAACATAACATATTTAGGCTTACTATAAGACGAGTTTGTCAGTCAACAATGCGTTGCCTAGCTTATGAATAGTTTTCAGTGTTTGAATTATGTATTATTAATGAACCTTTACCGAACTCCGTAACTCTATTAAACTTTAAAACTGGTTTTAGCTGGTATTTTATCATTATATAGCAGTGAGTTTTATATAAACTATTATGCATGTTAAATAGCTTAGTGTAACTTCATATTTCATTTTTGTGTGATAATTTTTGTTTACAATTTACATAACGCCTCTATGACTCTATCCTCTATGTACGCGCACTCTAAGTTTGTCGGTCAGACGTTAATAACAAGTGGCTGGCGCATGAAGTTTTTAGGAATAATAACAATATAGTTACAATAACATACATACATACTTTTTCAGTATCGGTTTGTGTTTGAAGCTGGAAGAATAAAACGAAAAAAACGAAAAAATGGTTTTGTTTGATATATATTTATTCTTTATTGTTTTTCGTAATAAAACATATGAAAGGTCACCATTTTTTATGATAGTATATCATATATCATCAGGTGGCCCATTTGCCCATTCGCTTGCATAGGCAAGCACCTCATGGTAAGTTCACCACAGTTCATAGACATTGCAGCTGCAAGAAATATTGTCCTGTTTGGCACTAGAATATCTGATTAGTGGGTGTTATCTACCCAGTCATGCTTGCCCGGAGCCCTACCACCAAGTAAATCCATCGTTTCACGAATACCTACTAGGCGATTACTATGCTCATATCTCAAGAAAAAGATGATATTTATTTTGTTTTTTCTTTACATAATTCTCACTTATATCTATTTTCCTAAAATAATTATGAAGTAATATTTACCTTTGAATGGAATGAAAATTCATATAAAACTTTATATTGAAAATAAAAGCTTTGAAGGTATTTTAAAAATGCATAAAAATAAGAATAGAGATGGGTAAGTAAGTAGAGACGCAAGGAAAGCATTTAAATAAAAACTTTTTTGATAACCTTAACAGTACACTTTTTTTTTAATCAATCAAATTGGTCATTTATGATTTGTATAATGTCATTGTGACAGCTACTGACGCGACTTGGATTCGTAGTTAGAACTTACAGGGCAGATTTTATTTTTATGAAAGGAAGATGAAAGATAAGATCAAAGAAATAAAAAATAAAAAAAATGTTATAAATTTTCTGAATCGCGCTAACGTTTGGTTCACCGCAATATATATAGGGTCTCGACTTATAATATATACAGTTGGAATTTTTGTAACGTTTTGTTATGTTTAATTTGCACGAAGTGGTAACAAGTGTTAACCGGATTCCAGAGGCGATATTTCGATCGTGAGTATGCAATGGCATGAGTTTATTTTTCGATTGATGAAAATATAGACGGTAAATAAAGCGACGTACAGAGTGCAAAATGAAATACTTTTATTGACATAACCTTAAAGATACCTTATCTAGGTAGGTATTAAAAACTTCTCAAATTAAAATATAATTTTAAACAACATTACTCAATAAACCTAGCCTCAAATACTTAAGACGTTTGTTTACTAACTAAAAAAAAAATAACGAAACTAACCTTTTTTGAAGTTAAACTTCTTTCGGCGCGTTATGAAAAAAATATGAGCGCGAATTTTTAATATGCGCGTGAAGGGTGACTTGATGAAGATCCTCATTAAACCACCAATTAAGTATCAATGAAATAGACAACTTATAACTATCCTATTTTACAAAATAAGATTATCTGTGAAGCTCTTTTCTTTTTTCAATTTGTTATTTATTGCACGTGACAGGTTAAGTAAGAATATTATTAAATAATTAGATTATTTATTTAATCTTTAAATAAATTCTGTAATAATAATAATTAGATTTAAATTATTTTTGAATTGTATTGATAAAATTGATACTAAATAAGAGGGTACTTTGACTTTTCTGTTCAATATTGTGAATCATGATATCTGTAGTGAGCTTATATAAGTAATGGAAACTCCGTTCAGAACACTTTACTCTTAACTCTTTCCTGGAGCAGCAAGGTGTTAACATTTAAGGTATTATATAATTTTGTGATAAAGTATAATTGTTATTATTGCTTATTAAATTATTGATGATATATTAATTGTGTTTTTTGCAATTATCAAGATGCAAAGTTAGTATTAAGTAATTGGTGTTAATGTAAATATTAATTAATACAATATTACGATTACTACAGCTATTATAATGGTTAAATAAATATTTGTGTTTCATACATAATCTTTTATTATCTTATAATATTAAAGTAATAAAGAAATGGAAATTATTCTTAAAATATCCTGACATTATGTATTAAGACTCTATAAAAAATCTAACTAAAAACTTTTTTTAAAAAACTATTTTTATAACGCGGAAAAAGTAAAACTTTTTTTAATTTATTTAACACATTTATATTATTCATCCTATAATCGGACCATCAATTTTTTATCTGTTATTTATGTTTATAAACTTCATTTATAATGATAGAACAATTGATACATTTTTTCTAATATTTTATCAGGGAGGTTGCAGAGTTTGGATCTTTTGTGATTACGAAAAGCTTTTTACATTCAGCTCGTTATGGCTCCAACACGGACGTTGATTAACCCGAAGATAACGTCACCGCTTGGTGACGTAACGTAACGCATGCAATATTTTATAAATATTTATAGCCTTTCCATCGATAAAAATGTATTCCATGGTATTTTATGTCTCTATAAGATTCTGTAACGAACTGACATAACATCGAAGCGCTTTTTTTTCTTTCATCTGTTGGTATTGTATCTATATTGTAATCTAGTCAAGTTTCGGGAGCTTTTTAAAAATTATTAAAAATTTATTTAAAAATAAAATTGAATTTTAAAAAGGAATTAAAACTTAATTATAAAATGAATACATGTGACAGAATTGGATGCCAATCATGTAATGATTTGTTAGGCTTAAAACTATAAAATGTTAAATTTAGGGAATCAGCAAGTTATTGGAAACTCACGGAAGGTTTGGTTCGCGGAGATTCCTTAGTTGGTAGAAACGGTGTACTGCGCAACATAACTATCTACCCTATACATACAAACAAATTAAGTTTATTTACTTTAAGTGAATGTTTGTAACATTCAAACCTAAAAAAACCTTAACCTAAGCTCTAGAACTAATGAGTCAATTCAATAAACAATTTTACTATTATAAAGCTACGTTGTTCCTGAGGTATAAGGTGTAAATTATACTTATTTCATATCATTTTATCTATTTTGTTTATTATGTTGTAGGTTGGCGGACGAGCAAATGGGTCACCTGAAGAAGTGGTAACCATTGCCCATAGACAATGGCACTGTAAGAAATATTAACCATTATTTACATCGCCAATGCACCACCAAGCTTGGGAACTAAGATGTTATTTCCCTTGTGCCTGTAGTGGCTCATTCACCCTTCGAATCGGAACACAACAATACTGAGTAATACTGTTTTGCGGTAGAATATCTGATGAGTAGCTGGTACTTACCCAAGCGGACTTGGACAAAGCCCTACCAACATGAAAATTATAATTAATATTTATTAATAAATTGCACTCGTACGATGCCAGGGAGACAGACAAAGACATGTCATGTTAACTTAAATTGGTGTATCTTAACTTAAATTTGAATCAATGTGACTTTAAAGGTCCTATATATTTTTATTTCCAAGTAGCATTCGTTTGAAAGAGATTTTTCTGCGTTCTTGTCAATTAAGTTCGTATTTTACAAAGGGCTCTTAAGTTCCACTACTTCAAGTTCGTTGCGCGTCATACTTTGTACGATTCATGCTTATTCTTGTACAGCCTTCCATTAACAGAACTACTCCTGGCATTGCTATACTGTGATCCGCTGGCCTTGCAAAAGTCTATCTCTAGACATTCGTAGTTGGTGACCATGAACAAGACCACTTTTCTGGTTCTCAGACCAGTCTCCTCGCTCACTATTTTCCAGCGTAGTTCTAACAAGCGGTGTTGTGGCTGGTTACTTGAGGGATGCCAGTTCATATGGTTTCCTGGGTATTTGATGTTTGTATTTGGGAAGAGATCTCTCTGTTGCTCTTTCACAGCAACGGAACTAAATTTGTTAGGAAGCAATGTTGAACTCCAAGAAAGGACCTGGGTATTTTATGTCTAACATCTTAAGTCAAAATCAAAGTCAAAGTCAAAAATCTTTATTCAATATAGAAGTGTTTACACTTGCTTATTGATTGTCAAAAATCTACCACCAGTTCGGAATTTAGCACCTCGGACCTGAGAAGAACCGGCGAAAGAAACTCAGCGGGATATATATATATTTTTTTTAACGAAATTGCGAGATCAACTATATTGCGAGCGGAGCCGCGGTCGTCAACTAATGTTAAATTAATTTGAGTAAACATAATTATAAGGTTCAATTTATTCTCGAAAGTGTCAGATAAATAATCCATATTAACAAATCATAATGAACTTAATATTTTACATAATCAATACAAAAAAAATCTTTGAAGTATTCTCACTATAAAAAAAATATTAATTATTACTTACTAACTTAATAATTACTTCTTACTAACTTAATATTTTACATAATCAATACAAAAAAAATCTTTGAAGTATTCTCACTATAAAAAAAATATTAATTATTAATATTTTTTTACCATATTCCTAGGTTTACTCGTCATGTGTTTTACAAAGGTAGTTTCAACCTTCTAAGCAAGAGGACCCTTTGCCCAGTTGTGAGATTATAGTTAATATACATTTCCTGTTTTGAAGTTTGTGATTTCGAATTTCAAAACAACGTAAAATTGGTAAAATAATAACTTCTTCGACTAAGAATGAATAAAATAAAATAATGAATAAAAGTTGCTTAAAATAATCCGCAAGAAATAGTCAAGGATTTTATATGCAAAGTCCTTCCAAGTAAAGTTGCAACTATTTTTCCATAAAACGCCAAGAGATATAATAGAGATTCTGTATTTCAAAATTTAAATGAGAATTCTCAAGTAGGTACGTACTTATCTATATATAGATAAATTAAATTGAATACCAGGGATAAACCTGTTTATTATTTCTAAAGTAAAGGTACAATTTGCAAAACCTTTGCAAATTATTGAACTAAAAACATTCCTCAAGATTTTTTTTTATAAAACAATAAATATATAAGTATATTTCTTAGTCAATAAGAAGTCCTACATAAACAGAAACAGTCTTTGAACAAGTTCACACGTAAATTTTGATTCTTTTTTTTTCGTTTCGCATTTATCTTTTTTTATGATATAGATAACTGTGCATATAGATAACAGTGCAATTGGATCATCTGATGATGAGTGGTCACCACCGCCCATAGACATTGGCGCTATAAGAAATATTGACCATTCTTTACATTATCACTGCGCTATCTTGAGAACTAAGATACTACATGCCTGTGGCATACTTACATTTCAAACAGGAACACGACAATTCTAAGTATTGCTATCAGGCAGCAGAATATCTGATGAGTGAGAGGTACCTACCCAGATGGGCTTACATGTTGCCCTACCACCAAATTACTTTTTTAAATGAATACTATCTAATAAGCATCCTGAGTTTTATTAGCTTTTTCAATACAACGGGTCTTTTGGGTTTTTTGGAGCGTTTAATTACAGTGCTAATTGTATTGTATGACCCTTCAATAGAGTTCATATTGACATAATCTCAATTTTATTTCTCTCTGTGTGTGTGGTATAGAATTCAAATTATTTTTTATAGAATTGTCTGGCTTTAACTGAGTCAATGTCTTATAAAAATACAACAACTAATTCTGTCATTTATTATTTACCGAAAATCTCTCAACGTCATCTACGTGATTTTATTTTATTAGCTCAACCCGTGCGAGATACTTGT
This sequence comes from Vanessa tameamea, assembly GCF_037043105.1. Classification (NCBI taxonomy): domain Eukaryota; kingdom Metazoa; phylum Arthropoda; class Insecta; order Lepidoptera; family Nymphalidae; genus Vanessa; species Vanessa tameamea. The sequence goes on along the minus strand of NC_087330.1, from coordinate 9,178,126 downwards.
TTTATTTGTGTTCATATCTCATTTCGTCGCAGGCAGATCCGTTGCCTGCCTTAAGGGAGGAGTACGCTCTTTTTTTAGTGGCATCGGTCTGGAAAAACCGCCGGCGAAAGATGGTCCCACATAGTGTTTGTGCGAGGCAGAAAATACCTTAAAAATGGCGCTGCTGTGGTTTTTCGGACATCTAGGTGGTGCGGGTGAAACTTGGAATTTTGACGCGTTGGCCGAAGATGAAATTTAGCAGCTGGAATTCATCAAACTATTTCATATAGATGCCAATTTGGATTTAGATGCCATTGTCTATGAGCGATGGTGACAACTTGACTTCAGGTGGCCCATTTGCTAGGGACTACGTCACAAAAAAAATAATCAGTGAGATATTTTGAGGCTGTTACTTTAGATGGGGCTTCAGGGCCGCCTTTGTATATATAAGCCTGTCAGAATAGCCACCCACTTGAAAGTATATAATTTGAAACGTGACCTAACAAGTTTAATTACACCTACGATAGACGTTACCTTATAAATCTAATTGTAGGCACAATAAAAGCGTTAGAATCGGCCTTCATTACTTTTTGTATCAATACGTTATACAGGCGAGACGACCACTTAGTTTTAAGTGGATCAGTCATACGTTCGATTTTTGCTGAAATAAATAAGGATATATAAGCTAGGGCGTTATTATCCGAACGTCTGATTTATAAATAATACATAAGTCGTTTCATTAGTCTTGTAACTCTCTTTTGGCATCAAACCAATTAAAGCTACTGGATTTATTCTATCAAAAACACTCCCGTACCTCAGAAACTGTGTAAGTAGATTTAATATTATATTTAAGTTAAAAATATCTTCGAAGTCTCATTATATAACGAATACTTCAGAATTTGCGGAGTCGGAAAATTGGTGTTATAAACTTGCCTTTACTTCTCCTGTTATACTATGAGTAGCTAGACATCCTGAATTCACGTAGGTAGTTATAATATATATATATATATTTGAATGTTATGTTGAAAATTATTGAATATACACGAGGTGGAAAGGTAAATTAATAACACCTAGTTTCCGACTTTGCAAATTTAATACATATATCCTTTGACGGTCATTTAATTATCATGTTATTTCTCTAATAGGATCCACAGTTAGTTTTAACTTGGCCTATTAAAAAAATTTAAGAATAATTATTGATATATAAAAAGTGAATTGAGCCGAGATGGCTCAGTGTTTAGAACGCGTGCATCTTAACCGATGATTTCGGGTTCAAACCCAGGCAAGCACCACTGAATTTCATGTGCTTAATTTGTGTTTATAATTCATCTCGTGCTCGGCGGTGAAGGAAAACATCGTGAGGATACCTGCATGTGTCTAATTTCAACGAAATTCTGCCACATGTGTATTCCACCAACCCGCATTGAAGCACGTGTATGCTCCAAACCATCTCCTTAAAGGGAGAGGAAGCCTTAGCCCAGCAGTGGGAAATTTACAGGCTGCTAATAAAAAAGTGAATTGTACTTTATGGACATGCTCCGTAATTAAAATGGTAGAAAACAGTAACTACTGAGTTGCTTGCCGGTTCTCCTCAGACGAATCTACTTTCCGAACTAGTGGTAGCTGTGTATTTAATTCAACACTGTATCACGACGATTCAAAAGTTATTTAATGAGTCCACTTGAATAAAGAATATTTTGATTTTATCACGTGCTGTTTTTAAAATGGTGAGTTTTATATTTGCCAACCGATCTTTTCGTCCGTACTGTTCTAGCATCTAAAGCAGTAGTTCCCAAACTTATTTTTCTCGTGGACCACCTATTGTCCGTAACCAGAGTTTGAGAGAAACATTACAATATGAATTAAATTTAAATTTGTTTAATATTGGTGCTTTTAATTCTATCCTTAGAACCCTACGGGTATTTCAGCAATTAAAATCTATGAATTTGTTAGTGATTCTCTCAAACTGAGGAAGAAGAGAAAAAAAAAAGGTACCTTTGGCAAGTATTTATAGTGGCGATCAAGTTCACAGTTGAACAAGCATTGTCGGGCGGATAGCGCTTTGCAAGTCTGTACACGAAATTGTACGTAATATCGAATACGCAAGTTTGGACGAGTGACAGTCGCTTGCATTATTAAAATATTATCTGCTTAGTTAGGTACTTAAAACAATGTAGGTAGGTCCTTATAAAAACTATGCTTACATTTTTGCTCTTTACTATCAAAAGCAGATACATTTTCGTGGACCCCCATTAACATCTTATGGATCCCTATTTTTTATTCACGCCTACGTAGACCCCCAGCACGTCTCACGTGGACGCCTGGGGGTCCACTTGGACCACTTTCGGAATCACTGATCTAAAGCATCGTATAACACGCCCGCATATTTTACTCACACTCGACGCGTTGAAATCTCTCGTTATGTTCCTAAAACTGTTGGTTCGAAATGCAAAATTTAAGCGACAATATTTATCGACATAAACCGTTTCAATTGAAGTGAAATTTATTAGTTTGTTTGTTGGGAGTGAACTCCAGAACTAATGATCTATTTAAAAAAAATAACACTGGTAGAATAAGCTAGCATTTTCTTTATAAGTAAATTGCACCTGTGTGAAGGAGGGCGGTAGTTTAATTAAAGTTAGGGGTTATTAACGGTTATTGTAAGTTATCTTTGAAATAATTTATATCTACACACCATTCCTACACTAACAATTTTCTATCGTAATTTATTAAACTATATCTTAAAACTATACTATCAGAATCTGTGGTTTAACCCACATTGAAATTATAAAACATTACCTATAGCACACAAACAATCAACCCCCCCCCCCCCCCCCACTTTTCTCCGAGGGTAATAAAGAGGAGTAAAAATTGCCTATGTCCTTCCCGGGGACTCAAATATGTTCATACCGAATTTAACATAAATCGGTTCAGCGGTGTAAACGTGAAGTTACTTTGGCATTTATAATATTGAGTATAGATTTTACACAGGTGTACGACCTCATTTATTAGAATGACAATAACACACAACGCGATTAACGTTTTAAAGATTGTCAGTAGAGAGACGTCAATTGTAAAGAATATAAGACGGGCACGTATTTTGTTACACAGCCGATTGATGGAAATATAAAGATTTAATGATGCATCTGTCAGTGTGTGTTCCTTTGTTGAGTGAGGCACTTGGTCTCTTGGTCTTGGGACAGCGCCAGCGCCAGACGTGCGTACTGACAGAATTAGTGAAATCAACATATCGGAAGACAATTAAGATCGTTTAGATAGCTATCCATGGGAATCTCCGATATATGTATATATATATATATATCGATCGAAAAATACTTACCTCTTAATAACGTTTGTATATGATTATCGCTGTTCCTATAAAAATGACTATAACATCGTAAATTGTAACGCATATTTATCAAATTGCTGATACCGAATATCCCTCCCTCTTTACAGTCAGACATTTATATACATGTATATATAATTTATGTAGGTGCATGACACACACACACTCAAACATACACACACACACTCAAACACACTCACACACACACACACACACACACACACACACACACACACACACACACACACACAGGCTTATAATATATGCTGTTATAAGATATTGATATGGAAGAGCGGTGTCTTCTGGCACAGGTGCCCTGCTGCACTTAAAAGAAGGCTCCAACCTTTACTGTGTATACCGTAATAAGCTGAATAAATATATATATATTTTTTATATTTCTTTTGAATACCATATATAATAAAAAGAATAAAAAAAAGAAATAACAATAGTAAATAATACTGAAATCTAAATTGTGATGTTGCCTGGTAATGAAAGTATGCAGGCACAGAAAAGAAACAACATAAAACAATGTAAAATTAAAGATAGATACACCAAAGGCGTGTGTCTATGGAAATACAAATATAGTGATATAAAAAATCGACCAAGTGCGAGTGACTCGCGCACGAAGGGTTCCGTACCATTATCAATAAAAACGTCACAAAAATCATGTTTCTTGTATGGGAACCTCCCTTAAATATTTATTTTATTTGTTCGTACAGCGGCAACAGAAACACATCATCTCTGAAAAGGTCAACTGTCTAACTGTCACGATTCATGAGATACAACCTGGTGACAAACAAACGGACGCACAGACTGTGAAATCTTAGTAATAGGGTCCCGTTTTATCCTTTGAACATGAACATCCTGAAGAACGAATGTTTGCATTTAGATCGTTTTATCAGCCACGAATATCTTAAAACACTTTTATTGTGACGGAAACTATAAGGAACTAGATATTATTAAATATTTGAAACGTTAAACTGAATTCTCTGAAGCACGTATAACTTGAGAATGCAGATTATATTATAAACAGATTAAAGTCGAGCCTTTTGTTCTTTGCCGCCTTTGTCCGGACGTCACAGGGCCTGATGTTTATTTCTAACGTTATTAAATTCAGATCATGAAGATTACTTGCTTGACCAACTTTAGTATGAAATTATGATGAAAACGATAATTTTCATCCGTTAGGGAAATACAGGAATCGTATCTACAAGTTCGGAATACTAATTTTTGGATAACATCTCCAGAGATATTTATTTGTTTGCTGTAAATACTAAAGCGAGTTTGTTTGTAATTAATGTCTTATCGCTACAGAAAAGGACGTTGGGTTTATGGCATCTGTAGGTGTACGGTCAAATTCGCCACTATGGTAAGTGGTCACTACTGACCTTAGATATGCGTCTGTATCTATCTTTTTTATGCATGTATATTTGTGTTTTAAATACCTATTATACAATGTAACATAAAAAACATAATCAGCCTGTAAATTTCCCACTGCTGGGCTAAGGCCTCCTCTCCCGTTTGAGGAGAAGGTATGGAGCATATTCCACCACGCTGCTCCAATGCGTGTTGGTGGAATATACATGTGGCAGAATTTCGTTGAAATTAGGCACATGTAGGTTTCCTCACGATGTTTTCCTTCACCGCCGAGCTCGAGATGAATTATAAATACAAATTAAGCACATGAAAACTCAGTGGTGCATGCCTGGGTTTGAACCCGAAATCATCGGTTAAGATGCACGCGTTCTAACCACTGGGCCATCTCGGCTCATTATACAATGTGCCAATATTCAATTGTACAATATTGTTGTTGAGAAGATTATGAAAAATCTTTATGAAATGTAATTAGAATTCTCTCTCTAAATCCATTTGTTATAATTATCAAATTGAAAGGTAATTTTTACGAGTCCACAATTTACATAAATAACTTCGTGGCTACGAATTCGCTCAAGATTAATTTTCTTTTCATATAACAGCAATGTGATCTTATTAGAGGTCACGTCACATCTCACTTTTGATACGTAGAAATTCAACTTTGTTAGAATATTTGATGAATCAGTAGTACTCGTAGGAAGTAGGCTTGCGTAAGCCTTACCACCTATTAAAAACATACATACGAGCCTAAAATGTAATTAGTTTTGGCTGTCAAGAATTGGATGGATCTCTCAACTATCTACCGTATCTGCCTTAGCAACACGGAGTTTGGTAGTAAGTATCGTGGCGAAGCCTGGACTCGCGTTCATTAATGATACCGATCAGATGTATCCCATTGGATGTGGAATCAGAGCCGTGCATTTGAGCCGTTTTTTTTAAATAATTACAATTAAAATATCTTATTTTTAATTTTGTCCCACATTTTTTATTGCACAATCGATAACTACAAAGATTTATTTATTAAAATAAATAAAGAGGATACATTTAACGTTGAAAATAAACATTCTACTTTAATCTCTCAAGTGGTTCATAAGGTGTCTAGCACAGTAAGGTACGAAATATTTAATTTGCTAAAAAACGTTGGAACGAAGTTGCTTTCACTAAATAATACGTATTAAATAACAGCCACAATGGAATACATTTAAAACGAAATTAATAGTTATTAAAAAAACCCGTTTGAAAGCAATAACAAGAAATAATAGAAAGAGACGGAGAGATAGAGAGAGAGCGAGAGACGGAGGGAAAGGTCGCCTGTTCGGTCAATCCATTGTAAGCCACGTAAAAGAACTTCATAGCTAAAATAATAATATAAACATAATCAGCCTGTAAATTTCCCACTGCTGGGCTAAGGCCTCCTCTCCCGTTGAGGAGAAGGTATGGAGCATATTCCACCACGCTGCTCCAATGCGGGTTGGTGGAATACACATGTGGCAGAATTTCGTTGAAATTAGACACATGTAGGTTTCCTCACGATGTTTTCCTTCACCGCCGAGCACGAGATGAATTATAAACAAATTAAGCACATGTAAATTCAGTGGTGCCTGCCTGGGTTTGAACTCGTAATCATCGGTTAAGATGCACGCGTTCTAACCACTGGGCCATCTCGACTTAAAGCTAAAACATATATCTATTGTTAGAGACTAGCCCTAGCCTCCAATACGGTGCTACGTCATAGGATGTCATAATTAATTATATCATTAATAATATCAGATTATTATTATTATTACATATTATAAACATATACAATTATTATTGTAATTAGTTGATCAATAATTTGTACAACTTTAGTTAATATTATTTTATATGGAATAACATTTAATACTGGCATGTAACACTATTTCCTATTTTAAAAATGATTGAGCTGTCATAAGGAAAACAATTGGATGAGTGTGGGGGATTGTAAAGAAATATAGAGAGAATGGAGCATCATTGTAAAACATAATTTTATTTCGCCATCCCGAACTACTGAAATTACACTATACTAATATTATAAATATGAAAGTAACTCTGTCTGTCTGTCCGTCTGTCGCTCTTTCACTGCCAAACCACTGAACCGAATTTGATTAAATTTGGTATGAAGCAAACATGCCTAATGCATGACAACCAACCCCTAAAACGCGAGCGAAGCGCCGGGCGACAACTAGTTATCTATAAATGCTCTTAATCAGTTGCCAACATAGGTTGTAACTCTATCAAAACACAAATGTATTTTTTTCCGCTTACAGTACAATTTTTCGTTCGTCTCTATATCTTATCTCTCATCTTAATATGTTATATGGATTTTCAAATTAAGCGGTCAAGTTGAGTTGGCGCGCTAAGACCTGTATTCCTCGGCGCCTTGGATGACTTTGCAGGTACCCCGCAAAAGCCAGCTAAATGGATCTTGACAGTGAGAGTGCAGTCTGCGCAATATATATATATATATTATCTGTGTGTGTTTCTGAACTATAACATCTCCTATGTAGTCAAGTAGTCGACGTTGAGATAACCCTCGTTGCCGTGACTAGTTTAAAGTTTTTATAAATATTTATTAATCAAATAAATCGATCAGTATAAACAATCCATTAATCAATTTGTTTTTCCGATTTTTGTCCCAGTTATTATGGGACGATGACTGCACATAAAAATCGGTTATAGTCTTATCTTGAAGTGCAGCCGTAGATGTGCAGAAAATTAAAGAAGTTTCCTGATTGCAGTTTACTAAATTGTTACGATTTAACAAAGATTTAATTTTAGAGAGCGGAAAAATGTTACTAGCCGGTTCGAGAGCGGTACTACGGCTGTATACGAAAAAAAAATGGAAACGTAAATATTTTAACTGATATTAAAAAAATAATTTAAATGAGTTTTTATCACTTTGGCGCCAAATGTAGATGAATTACTTGCAGTTTACAATGAAATGAGGTCAAAACAAAACCTATCATAGGTTTTAAAATTCCTAAAAATCTTTTGAATGAACGCGAATTTTCGCGGGTGACGTACTAGTTTCTATAGTATAGTCATTGTTAGTTTAAAATGATAAAATATTTTCTTACGCAATCATCAGCGCTGTATGTAGCGTTAATAATATTTTTTACACAATAATTGTTCCGCCATTTCGCGGGGGCGGCCATTTTGTATTCGCGCAGGCAGACCGTCTTTAGGGCGTTAATTATCCATTGTCAACGTCGGCCCTTTGTATTTCTCTTTATATCGTAAGACAAGAATATTTTTTTAATGACACCGCGTTATCAAAGTGGCTTAGAATGTTCTTAATGAGCTAAAATTGCTTTGAATTATGCTTTAAATATGTTTCTATTAAAAATCATCACATTAACTTATCATATTTAAAGGTAGGTAACGTTGAGAAACAGCCTCTTAATGTGCCGTCGGTGGGCAAAGGTTTCTCTTACCCTTAAAGATAATTGGTATACGTGCGTACAACTTTTAAATTTTTATAATTAAATAGGTAGGCGAAAAGACCACCTGTGGTCACCATCGTCCATAAACATTGGCGCTATAAGAAATTTTTAATCATCTCCATTGCACCACCAACCTTGGGAACTAAGTCATTATGTCCCTTGGACCTTTAGGTATACTGGCTCACTCAATCTTGAAACTGGTATACAAAGTATTACTGATTGGCGATAGAATATATCATGAGTCGGGTGGAACCCACCCAGACAGGCTTGCACAAAGCCCTAACACTAAGTAAACCTTTCGCTGGGTGGCTGCTAGCCTAATCACCAATTTGATGGGTAAGATAACATACGCGTTCAACGACCCCCCCCTCCCCACCATTCTGTTCTCCGTTCATAGAAAATATACGACAAGTTTAAAATAAATTGCGATTTACAAAACAATACACTTCGTAGCGTGTTTCCAATTCAGTTAACTTTTGACAAATTAAGTTTCCAAGTTGCGATACCTCAAAACATTCTCTTGTCGAATTTTCTAAAGCTGAAGTTTTTTAAACTTAAGATTAAATACCTCGAACTCTATGAGGATAACATTTATTTTTAAGAAGAATTAAACTTCGTGACCAACGTCTTATGTTATAGGGCAATTACTCACTAATGTTGCTATGCGAAGCGTTTGGTTATTTATATCATGCTAGTCGTAGCTCGTAGGTTCGCTCACGTTTAAGGAGTTTATCCATCATTTCATCAAATTCGGTTCAGTGGTTTCGCCGCGAAAGACCGACAGACAGACAGGCAACAGACAGACAGACAAAAAATCACGTTCGCATCTTTTTTTTTTTTTATGTTAGAGGTGGCAAACGAATTGGAGGTTCACCTGATGGAAAGTGACTACCACCGCCCATAGACATATGCGACACCGGGGGGCTTGCAGGTGCGTCGCCGGCCTTTCAGGAAGGAGTACGCTCTTTTCTTGAATGTTCCCAAGTCGTATCGGTTCGGAAAAATATATATATTTTATTGATTTTTTTTTTATTTCACACATAAAACATCTATAAAACTATTACATGATTGCACAATGAATAAAGACTTAATATGTAATATAATGTGGTCATAAAAGAAAAACAGGTCAAGTACTATCCTAGCTAGGCTAAATTGAGCATATATATATCTTATCTATATTATTAATATAGATAAGATTACATTTTCTAATTAATTACACTAAAACAATTAATTACAAACTAAGAGATTATTACATACAAGCATTTCTAAGCGTTGTAATAAATATACTATCGCTACAACGTACTCCTTTTATTGTGGAAATCGTGAAACTATTACTATAAAATATACTTTATATGTGGCGAATTTTATGACCGAGATAATATTATGAATTGTTTTATAACTTCGAGAAGCGTCGTAAAATGTTTTCAGAAATAAATATCAATAAATTTATAAACATTGTAAAGTATATTTATATTCCACTTGGACTTCGGTACCTTTCGTGGACGTAATCTCTGATTGATATTTGAAAATTTTGAGGCACTTGCCCGGTCTTGAACTTTTGATTAATACTCATATCGTTATTAAATTGTGCGGGACAGTACACGCTTTTATGTCAGGATCCCAGAAATGGTTCAAAATTAACTAATTGAATTAATTAATTTAATTATAAGATTTAAAAGTTAACGTGCGTATTACAGAACTAAAGACTTTTAGTCGATTGGGATAACTTGAGAATGACATGATCGCCTCCCGGCTATTTCAAATAACGTAATGCTTTTGTATCGAATAAATATTTTCGACTTTGACTAGGCATTCTCTAACTACTGGACCATCTAAGCCCAAACCCACAATGGGTTTGGGCTTAGATGGTCCAGTAGTACAGAAGTAGTACAAATAATTTGATACAGGATATTTTATATCGTTTCGCAAATCATTGAAGTTTAGGTGGATTATTAACTTTACATACGCGATTCATTAAGCTTCTTCAAAATTATAAAAGAAAACCGCTTTCAAAAATATTCTATGAAATTTATTTTACCTTGGGAATGAAACGATCGCCTCCTGGCTATTTCTTTTCAAATTGAATATTTGAAAATAATAAAATTTAACAAAAAAAAAAAGACCCGCCGAGTTTCTTTCGCCGGTTCTTCTTCCGTTTTAACTGACAATCAATAAGTAAGTGTAATGCTTCTATATTAAATAAAGGATTTGATTGTACTACTTCCATTTTTTTTCAATTTATTATTTTTTTTAACTAAATTAATTTATATGAGATTTAAGTGGACAATATCATGTTCAACGATAAAAACTGTATACGTATCACATTTGATTTGTGTCTGTTTACACTCACCACGAAATCTGGAACACAATAATACAAAGTATAAAAGAGATGATAGAATAAGTTTTGAGTGTGTGTTACCCCAGACGACAATACACACCCAATGCACACACAGAAAACATTATAGGTAATAAGTATATCTTAGATTAGCCGTTCAAAGAGGCTTCACTTGTGAGCTAGGAAGGGTGAGTGAGTAACTACAGGCACAAGGGACATAACATCTTAGTTCCCAAGTTTGGTAGCACATACATGTACAGCCTGTAAATTTCCCACTGCTGGGCTGGCCTCATCTCTCTTTTGAGGAGAAGATTTCCTAACCTTTTCCTCAAATTATATATTTCATGTTCATACATAAACCACTACGCTGCTTCAATGTGAGTTGGTGGATTCACATTTGGCAGAATTTCGTTGAAATTAGACACATGCAGGTTTCCTCATGATGTTTTCCTTCACCGCCGCGCACGAGATGAATTATAAACACAAATTAAGCACATGAAAATTCAGTGGTGCCTGCCTGGGTTTGATCCCGAAATCATCGGTTAAGATATATGCGTTCTAACCACTGGGCCTTTTTTTGGTCGTTTAATTATTCTTATATTATTATTATTGGTACCGTATCTCATTGATTATTAAAAATAACACGGAATAAAAGTTCATTCAACCCGTACGAACGTTAGGGTAATTTAAAATAAATAGAAATGATCGGATGTTATTAGTTTATCGAGTAATCAGATAGTTTGACAGTTGAAGTCGTGAGCTCGTTTCCGATATAAAACCAACTTAGACTTGAATGGGATCATGACAGAGAGTAAATCGAAAATAAATCTCATTGAAGAGCGGAGATATAATTTCATTCGACGACTTCATTCGCAGACGAACGATTTCCAAATAGTTAGGATTGAAACTAAAAAGGAATGAAAAGGAACGTAAAAAGTTTATTAATCTATTACATATATCATATTTGAATTATATTTAAATTGTTATGGTACGACATTTAGTAAATAATTAATTGCTCATTAGTTTAGTGGGTTTATAAAGCTGTTTGATTGCCTCCTTGGTCTAGTGCCTTAATATAAGGCCACAGTAATCGAGCTTCTGGATTCAAGCCCCAAGTCGAGCCGATAAAAAGTGATTGGGTTTTTCTGGCGAAAATTCTCAGTATCAGCCTGGAATTCTGGAAGTTTCTACACTACCGTGCCTCGGAAAGCATGTAAATCCCTTGGTCCTACACCTGAACTCTTCGGATTAGAATAAAGAAAGAGGAAATCAACGTGGAATCTTATAATAGATTCATTGAAGACATTTTTTGTCGTGTGCGTTAAGCTGACTAAAAAATAAGGGTTATATCCTTCCCAAAGAGACAGAGAGGGTACCGCTGGTTTTTAAGTATATATTCCATTATACTGGAGCGCACTATACGCTTCGGTCTTTAACAAGAACAAAAAAAGACTTAAAATAAGGGTAAGCACGATGCAACTCACATGCACAAAAAAATTGTAATACTAGGGTTTTTGAATAATATTTAATCGGTGTTATATTTAATGGGGTATATCTAATAGATTGTGGCATCCTTCCCCATTTAACATATGGTTCACAAACTTGGACATACACCAAAGGCGTGAGGAAAACATTAGAATATATCAAGCCGCCATGGAACGATCCATATTAGGGATACGAAAGCGAGTTAGAGTACGTCACACCAAGTTAAGAGAAAGAATATATTTCTTACTTTACTCCATGAAACTTAAATGGAAATGGGCAGGTATATAGCCAGAACGCACACTCGATGGACGAAGCTTACCCGCATCCCATAGAAAGGACCTAAGGGGAAAGGAAAATGAACAAAGGTGTGGAGGCCTATACCCGCAGATAAATATTTTAAAATGTAGAAAAAATCAAACATAAATTAAAATATTAGCTCAATAAAAGAAAATTGTATTAGAAACGCAACTATAAAAATATGATGTATGAAATATTGTAAAAAATAAATTTATAATAACTAATAGCAACTCTTAAGTTTAATTACGGTAATTGCATGAAAAATGAGAAAATAAAAAGCTCATTAATTTATTTATATCCAAACGCGTACAAGACTAGTATTGCGATAACTTTAAATAAATATATATATATTTTAGTATATGTTGGTTGGAATTTTACAGAAAACATTTAAAGTTGCTTTTTTATTTGTCACTTCATACACAAAAGATATGAATCTACTCGAATTTACAACCCTGATCGGTAACACAATATTATGTTGATTTTTATGTGTTGCTGTTCGTATAAATAAAATTATAGCCTTCGCCTGCCGCATATCGCTCTGTATATCAAAATGATTCAAACTTATTTGTTACTAGCTGGTGCCCGCGACTCCGTTCGCGTGATTTTAGGCCTCAAAAGTAGGAGTATTATTTGGTTGACATATCTGTGTAACTTTGACTCTGTCGTGGCATTGTATTTCCCAAATGGTTTTTTTTTATAAATAACTCGTTTGAGTGCTTTGCCATCGATAAAAATCAAACTACAAACAACCGAAAGTTTTTAATTTATAATTTAAGCTAGTAATATTAAGTTACGATGTCTAACTGACTGACTACAGGTAGTGCCGTCGGGGATTATAGCATAGATTTTTTTGCAGTTGCGAACACGCGACGGAGCCACATGAAGCTAGCCGTGTGCACTGAACTCGCTTAACAATAAACGATTTTCTTTTTTTGGAATGAGAAGGAGTATCACCATAAAATCATCTGCGCCGTACCCATTTTATTTATGGTATATTTATTTTCAAACGCAAAGGGATGATGTAACACCACTGGATCCCTTTAAAAAGGTTTTAACCCCATCAGCCCTGGTTCCATAACATCTCGATTTTAAGAAAACAAGCCCTATATGATACCCCAAGGTTACTACATCTCATTAGTACAAATCAGTGAAAACCGCATCCAAATAGGTAAAGCCGTTTCGTTAGGTTTTACTGGAAAATCTTAAGATTTACCTTAGTTCGAGCTTTTACAGTAATATATACAATAGTTTGAATCCCGGGGAAGTGTAAAGTGTACTTTTTCATACTCAACACATGACGACCAGGCCATAAAACGCGGCACCTGATTGCTTACGAACGAACATCCAAAAAAAAAATCTTCGACCATTCATGACCATCTTCAAACTGCTAACCAAAAAGGCTATTTAAATAATAAAAATCGTATATCAAAATAGCACTTTTCATATTAAAACGAGCAGCCAGTTCACGTTTCCACACTGTTAACACCAGATGTCACTGACTGAGATTTGTGGCGAGCGCTGAGTGGACTTACATGCTATCATTTACATAAATTGCTTTTTAAAATTGTTAACCGGATTTTTGCACATTTAGGACAATATATAATACGTATTTATATGTTTAACGAATACATGTTATATTTGCGGAATAAATAAATGGTATTTATGTCGCGTTTTGGAATTATAGGTCGATTTAAAGTAGATGCCGTAAACATAGAGTGACGTATATATTTTTGTAATATTTTATAATATATGTAGGCGGACGAGCAAATGGACCACCTGATAGTAAGTGGTCACCACTGTCCATAGACAAAAGCGCTGTAAGAAAAATTAATCATTCCTTATATCGCTAACGCGTCACCTTAGGAACAAAGATGTCATATCCCTTGTGCCTGTAGTTATACTGGCTCACTTACCATTCAAACTGGAACACAAAAATACTAAGTACTGCTGTTTGGCGGTAGAAAAACTGATGAGTGGGTGGTACCTACCCAGGAGAGCTAGCACAAAGCCCTAATACAAAGTATGAAAAAGGCAATGTCAAACAATAATAAGCCTTAAGTAAAGTGTACAGGTACATGGACCTATAAGGAACCTACCTGCCACATTTCAAGATTTTGGATGTTATAGTTTCTGAGATTTCGTGATTCATCAGTGAGTGGTATTTCGTTTACATATTTATTTGTATATATATAACCTATTTTGAATTATATTTATTAAAATTGGGTACGACAGTAATTCAGTTATCCCTAATACACATCCCAGAACGCGAAATGATTAGCCAGTTTTACCCACAACCCTTGAATATTAACCCTTGAACGCGCTGAACTGTAGAGTTATAAAATCATAAATTCCTCGTTAATCTCTGAGGTTTAACTTGTACGAGTGTATCATTCATAATTATATTAAACCAAGGTAGATTTCCATATAATACAAGCTCGTAACCGAAGGTTATCGGTTCAAAGCCGGGCTATTACTGAGTAATACTTCATTCATTTTTATAGTAATTCATTATTCTTGACGGTGAAGGAAACACGACGAGGAAGTCTGATAGATGAAATTTTACGCAATGTGTTTTTATTGAATTTATTAATTTAATTTTACGCAAAATCTTCTCCGAAATGGGAAAAGTATGTCTATACCTAATATTAATAAGTAACCGTCAATTTTTTTTATCAATCATATTATTTTATTACTTGTGATGAAATATAGAAAGGTTATATATATTCAACACATTTATTGTTTAGCTGTCTCGTTGGTCTAAAGTCATATAAGAACAATACGTTTAAAAAAAAGGTTTATTCGATATTCAAATATTTTACAATTTAAAAGAAATAGTCGTCTTTATGTCATAGATATGGACGGTTGTGAACAAATTATCTATCATAATTAAAATCCAAGTTAAATAACAGCTAATTACATACTTAAAACACCAATATTTTATAGAGTAAATTAATTAACAAAGTAAACTTTCAATAAAGTAAAATAAAGCTAAAACTTTACGTATAAAACATTTTGTCAATAATATAGGACTTATTTATATGAGCACATAGTCCAGGAGGTGACGAAATATTTCGGTCGTTAACTAATGAAAGAGTCATAAATACTAAAAGTGGTAAAATTACATATGAAAAATACAATTTTAGAGTATAACTTTTTAATAAAAAAGCCGCTCTTGATAAGTACGCTTTAGCGTTAATTTTGTACGATTCACCTAATTTTATTCAATAAAATTATCCTTTAATCAAATTCACAATTTGTGTATTTGTTCTGTGTGATATGTATAATTTTAATTAATTTTAATATATGTTTTAATTACACAAATAGCACCTTAATTATAGCCTTAGTTTATAAATTAACAATTGGTTTAAATTTGAAATGTAAAAAAGATAAGCTCAATAAAAAAAAATTTGATAAATAATGCATATTATTCAATAAAAGATTATATTCATGATAAAAAAGCATGGTCTTAGTATTTATTGACTTCTGGACAGGATACATAACATAATAAAACATAATCAGCCTGTAAATTTCCCACTGCTGGGCTAAGGCCTCCTCTCCCGTTGAGGAGAAGGTATGGAGCATATTCCACCACGCTGCTCTAATGCGGGTTGGTGGAATACACATGTGGCAGAATTTCGTTGAAATTAGACACATGCAGGCTTCCTCACGATGTTTTCCTTCACCGCCGAGCACGAGATGAATTATAAACAAATTAAGCACTTGTAAATTCAGTGGTGCCTGTCTGGGTTTGAACCCGAAATCATCGGTTAAGATGCACGCGTTCTAACCACTGGGCCATCTCGGCTCTGGACAGGATATATAAAAAAAATATTTTTGTTTACTGATATACCCTGTAATTCGTGTGGTGTGGTTAAAGTGGTGGAAAAGAGTAACTACTAAGTTTTTCTCGGTTTTTCTCGGTATAATTTACTTTCCGAACGGGTGGTAGCTTACTTGATTAAAGAATATTTTGTTTTTTAATCCAGTTGTTTCTTCGCGCAAGAGAAATATCACGGCTGGTAAATGATTATTTACGAGCAAATTAATGGTTAAAATAATTCGCAAACTTATTTTTATTTCAGTTATAAACTAACATGAAACTAAGACCAGACTATAAAAACAGCCTGTCAAATAAAACGGGACCTATATGGAGAGTTATTGCTTAGTCCAGGGACTAGTGAGGAACTAACATCACAAATTTATTAACAAAAATTACAAGTGTTTTTTTTTGTGAGTTTTTGTGTGACTAAAAAATATAGAAACTTTTTAGTTAAAATTGATATTATAATTTAACTTTAAACGCGTTAATAATGATTTGCTTTTGAGTTCGTTTGTTTGCACTCGTTCGTTTTTGAGTTTATTAAATCAAATCAATTTTATTCAAGTAAATTTCACAATGAAGCATTTTAGAATTGTCGATATTTAAATACTACAATGTTTGAGACAATAATATTTCTTACAGCGCCAATGTCTATAGTAGTGACCACTTACCATCAGGTGGCCCATTAGCCCACTCGTAAAAGTTTACCTAGTGATCAATAAATTTAAGTAGTAATTTTACTATACATATAACATTCCTTGTGAGTTCAAAATCACTTCATCAATTGTCCTTGAAATCTTAATATACAATAATTCGAAATATAATTATGGTAATAAAACACTGTTACACGTTTAGCGATCGCCTCATGGTCTATAAAATAATGAAGATTTATTTTAAAACAACACGAGGGCTCTAAGCCCTATTTTACGTACGTTTTATTTTTAGCTTTTAACAAACGAAGGTCGTGTTTTCAATTATTTTATAACTGTTTTATCTATGACTTAGTTCTTCTCAATTAAAACTCTTTAGGTATTAACAAAGTTTTTTCAGTTATTCGTAAAGTAAAGAATAATTATGTAAAAATGTTATTAATCTATAATTACCCACGATTCACAAATGTATTTAGAAAAATATCAGAAACAGCCTAGCCTAGCAGTAAGTGAGCCCCGTTCACCCTTTTTCTGTAAAGACAGTTGGAAGTTCATCACACAAGGGTGCTCCAATGCGTATTCTTGTGACCGATTTTCATACACAATCACGAGATTAATAAAATTATATATGTAAAAAAAAAAATAATAACTTTCATTACTAATTTATTTATTTTTAGGCTCTTTATTTGTAAAACTAAAGAGCCCAATAATAAATAAAAAAAATTAAATTTCCTTCCATTGTTTTCATTGAGAAATGTAATATGTGCAAACCACAAACGAGTAGAGGGCTAGTTGATTTTTCCCAAAGATAATTCACACATTTAATTGCGACAGTTGAAATTCTGTTATCCTTCAATTGCGTGCGATCGTGATGCATATAAGGACTAGCTAATTTTAATTTTGATATATTTTAATTTAGTATAATCTATTCCAATCGAAGAAGAAATATACAAACCTTAGACTTACGTATTTCATGCGATTGTAAGCTACTAATAAATCCTGATTAATATGTATTTATTTATAAAATAACACTAATCCGTTTTACGACTTTGATCAACTTTAATTTTACTTCCAAAGTAAACAGCTTCGTTGACGTTCAAAGCGCCGTTTTATCCAAAATTCATAATGAATTTGGTTCACAGTGATGTCGAATCAATGTCAAATGTTGTTTATTTGGCTTTTTCCTTTTGTAGTTGGAATAGACTATGGTTCAAAGAGTAATACTTAGTATTATTGTGTTCCAGTTTGAATGAGTCAGTGTAACTCAGGCACAAGGGACATAACATCTTAGTTCCCAAGGTTGATCGCGACCATTGTAGAATCCGCAAATACTGAATATTTCTTACAGAACTAATCTCTGTAGACGAAGGTGACCAGCTTCAGACCTGGTGACTTTCAGGTATCACATTTTCAGCTTATATATTTTATATAAAATTATATGTATAATTTTATAAAATCTCATATAAACTAATACCTCAGACGTATATTTAATATTGTTTGATTACAATCTGACAAGGCTCTGCCTGACATCGCTTTTGGCAGATGGATTTACAAAGAGAATTTTATATGTACAAGATATTATTAATTGCATTAAAATATATTTCTGTATTATTTATAAATACGAGGTTTATAAAGACTTAGGATTCATATCTCTGTTTTAAAATTAATGACTTTGAGTTTTTATTTGACACGATATTATACTCTATATATACATATTTAGGAGAGTCCTTTATCCCTACAGCTGGCTAGAACAAATAAAATTTAAAAAAAAAAGCGTGCGAAACCGAATTAAAACGCCATTATTTTTGCTTTTTGGGCGCGAACAGATCAATATTGGCGACTTGTAATTTGTTAAAAGTGTTATTTGTCTTATTTGGATTTATAAGCTCAACTGAGTAAGTAGTTTACTTCAGTATGTATGATTTGGTGATTTATTTACGTTGAGATAAATTCGAAGTTGGAACTATTTTTGGTTTGTTAGTAAATTGTTTAATGTAATTTATATTCTTGTCTTTTTTTGATCTATTTCACTGTTGTTCATATAATATAGTGTTACTCGATAAAAAGTTGTATGATAAAATAGTGTGGAGTTTGTATTCGGTTCTTCTCGGTGGAATATACATTCAGAACCGGTGGTGGATTACATTTAATTAACTCATTAAAATTCATTCAAAGTTGCTGGCAAGGCCTCAAATATATGTTGATTAATTTTTTTGCCAAGAGGCTCAGTGGACAGAGTTGTTTAACCAATTAAATTACACGCATAGTATTATTAAACTCTATTGAATTTACAAAACCGGCAAAGTCCAGAGTTCAAACCCCGTCTGTCAAAATAGGTATTGGAGTTTTTTGCAAATTTATCTCTTAATTTTTAGTAGCAATCTAAATATTGGAAGTACTTCAAGCAGTTGATTTTGAGTCTAAACTAAAACAGTTCAGACTATCAAAATATCAGTCGTATCAAATTACTCGTATTTTAATATTTCCAATTATATCTTCTTTTTAGCGCTGACCGAAATCTATAGATCATTCTTATCTAGGTCACGACTTGTTAATAAACTGAACATTAAGGACCAGTATTAAAAATGAATTAGTCATTTATCTGTCTGTTACTCTTTCTCGGAAAAACCACTCTACCCTACTTGGTAGGTACGAAGTAGGCTTGAACCCCAAGGAATGACACAGGCTACTTTTTATGCGTAGCACACAAGTTGTGGACAACAACTAGTAATTATGTAATAATACAACGTATGTAATTTAAAAATATTTTTTGTATTGTAAATGGACGCAGCGTGGTAGAATATGTTTTTAAGCTTTTTTATTTCATACATATTTTAACTGTATCAGAATAACATCCAACACAATATTTTAGTACTCTCAAAAAATATTCTTAAAAACAAATCCTATTTTTTTTATTTTTGGACATACCACATTCCTCTTAAAAATTCATAATCCTAATTCAACGAACGAATTTTATAAAAAATATCATTCCATGTCGAGTAACTCTGAGTGCGAGATATATTCAAATAACTTATCTTTAATATATATAAAAATCTAGTATATCAAATGAGGTCACGAATTCACGCTATCTACTTATGTACAACGATTTGAAAAATAACTTCTAGAAGCCATTAGAAAGACATGCGATCCCGACTAAACACACCATTAGCTACTTCGATGTACAACTGTGAGAAATTAATTGTACTCGGAAGGCGCTAGGAACTAAGAAAAAGTAGTCTACCATCAACTTGGTCGTTTTAAACGCAGAACAGCGATTACGGTAGAAATAGCATCTGTTAATTATGACAGGCTTTGAATAAACTTATTTAACAATGCGGTTATAATTGACGTTCTTCTGGACCTGATGCACGACTTTGTCCTTAGTGGCTATTTATGTCTGTGTGCAGACAAGAGTGATTATACTTACTGTGATAACGAAGGGGGGGTTAATTCCAACACGACCAAGTTTTCAAGTGAAGGACCAAAGCTTTACGTTCTTTTCGAGGTTCCAGGATGCTACTGAGAATCTTTCGACTGAAAAACGCAATATCATTTATGGGTCCAACTTGGGGTTTGATCTGCAGCCTTGTAACTAGGTTAGACCAACAAAGCATTATATATTTAGCAACTCACATTGATACAGTGTTTCTTTACAAATAATAATTTAGTTCAAAATACCCAAAAGACAAAATGCGTACTGTTTGATTTACTTAATGCAAGAAAGAAATATAATAAATCAAAGAAAATTTTGTGTGGAGTTCAATTTACAATGTTATAATCTTTTATGTTAGGGTAGGTTAGTGCTTTTATAATTTAACTCAAATTGATCCGTTGTATTAAACACATACATCGCCCATATTGTGACTAGATTTATGAGATAACTTTTTTAATGTAATAATTAGGTGGCAAGTGGACCACGTTAGAAGATGGTAAGAGGTAATTATCGAAATGTTAACCATTCCTTACATCAAAATAACACACCACCAACCTTGGTAGCTAAGATGTTATGTCCCTTGTACGTGTACACTGACTCACTCACACTTCAAACCGGAACACAACAATACCAATTATTGCTGCTTGGAAGCAGAATATCTGATGAGTGGGTGGTACCTACCCAGACTGGTTAGCATAGAGCCCTTAAGTAAACAATATAAGTATAAGTAATTTTAACATGTGAATGCTTCGTGGCACTACCATTATTTCCTTGTCTTAGGTTTTAAATGTCTCTTAGACGTGCTTTATAGTGACTTTGAACACGAGAAGAATGAGGATGGAAGTAAAGTTTAAAGTATTTAAGTGTTATTTAGTAAATGAAATATTCTGCGATGCAATAAATGTTTAAGTTTTATAAAATTAATTCATTTTCAAGCTATTGCTCCTTATCTTTCAACCATAAATGTCATAATCACTAGGGTATCTGTTTTTCTATCTGTCACAGCCTATATCGAAGTTTGAATGGCGTTAGTATAAATCCCTCGTAACATATTCGAGTAGGCCAATATAAGAAAAAAATCTAAAAAAATAAATCGCAAGATATCATACAGATAGTTTGTGAAGATTTATAATGTAAAGTTGAGCTGATGCGATTGACTACAAGATTTGCTGTTGCCAATATTTTTTATAATAAATTGTGTCCCTTACTAATTGACTTAAAGGTAACTTTAAGTTAAGATAAGTAAACCGAGATAGATTTTTACAAAATGCTACGAATTCAAAACCAGGACTTAAATTTCTCTCTTCTGTGTGATTAAGTAGCTAGATACAAAAGGTCTACATGTCCTTAAGAGGAGAGAAGGAAATTGACAGACTTTTTTATGTTTTAGATAGACGGACAAATGGGCCACCTGTTCGTAAGTGGTCAGTAGTTACCACTGCCCGTAAACATTGGCACTATATGAAATTTTAACCATTACTTACAATGTCCTCTGTGACTGTAGTTACGCTGGCTCATTCACCCTTCAAACTGGAACAAACAATACTAAGCTGCTCGGCGGTAAAATATATATTGAGCTCTGCCACTAAGTAAAAACTTTTATAATATTCAAAATAGAAATGTATTTATCAAGTAGCGTTAAAATACTCCAGTGCGGGCCTAGTCGATATTTCCAGCTTAGCTCGAGTGCTCAGCAAGCACTGAGCAGTAAACATGGGAGGAACGTGGCGCCTTGTTTATTCTGTAACGAGGAACATTCCAACGAAATAACATGTGAGCCAAGATCACCCAGTGGTTAGAATTCGAATCTCAAACGAAGGTCGTGGATCCAAATCTAGGCAAGTACCGGTGAATTTTCATGTGATGTTAAAATCGTGAGGTGCATGGATCAGGTGTAAATTTGCTATATGTGTCTTCCAATAAAAGCATTGGGGCAACGCTGGAAGTTCCAAGCCTTCTCTTCCAAAAACGTACTTTGTCCAGTAGTGGGAGATTATCGTATTGCTACTTTTTTAACACTTTAGTTTGTACGGATCCTCTTTTGGTAATTGTTTATGCAGGAAAATCTAGATACTAGAGTATTCATAATAAGTGTGGGTTACAGCACACAGACAAATATTCAGGGTTGTGCTAATAATATCATCGGTATTTTGTGTGAACAAAATTTTGGTTGTAATTGGGTCACCAGAATTTGACAGGAAGAAAATCGAATTCAAAAATGAAGAGCATGATAAAAGAAACTTTTCGTTAGACTTTATTTATTGTTATCTTCGTAATAAAAAAATTAAAATGACTGACTGTAATATAACAAGCAGCCCAAACCACATGTCAAGCAAGATGAAATTTTGTCCAGGCATTCCTTATAGAACTGACGTGAAGGACAAAAGTTTGCATAGAATTTCGTCTTTTTTGTGTTAAAAATATGATGATTGACATGTAGGCATCTGTTAAGGAATAAAATCGCGTAAAATTTATGAAAGTTTGAATCGAAGTTCTTCATTTTCGAAGCTAAACGAGGAAATCGATATTTAGCCATTAGTTTGTGAGTTTAAGATATTCGTTACAGATGTTTAATTTCCATCCCATTAGGGTGTTAAATAGGTGATGAGAATTTATACAAAACCAGACGTTAAATTATATAACTCTTAATAATTCGATGGTTTTCTAAATAATGTTTCTGGTTAGTTACATATATTTTTTTATATATAAGACCTCTTTACGGTAGTTTTTAAGCAGAAAATGCAATTTTTCCTCATAAAAATCGAACGAACAGTGATTAAATGCAAAGGTTCAAGGGAAACAACGAATGTAACTTCTTTTTTTTTTAACTGAACTACACCCATTTCATATTAAAGGATTCGCAGCCTTTACTCATCGCGACCTTGTTAGTGTGAAATGAATTCAGCAACTTTGACATTCGTCGAGAATATAATTGATCCACTCCACTCTGACATTCCTTAATATAATTAATTTTAATTAAAAGTTAAAATCTTAAAATGTTTACTGTAGCGAATTTAATTACTTAAAACTTTAACGTCTCTTCTGAGGGATGATCCGTTGTTATCTCGCCTGAAATTCATGACTTCCTGTAGCCGGGGTTGGACTTCCATAATTATGGGGTAGATTCAGTCGCCAGGGGAAATGGGTCGGAGTTATTATAGTCGTTATTTTTGGATTAAATCAGTGTTCAAGCTTTCATCATCTTGTTATGTCGACATCATCGGTTATGTCAATTATAATTACATACAAACTGGTTGTTCCTATCAAGATCGTTTCATTAAAATTCGTTTTGAAAATTATATATTTTTATTAGTCTGCGTGTATAAGCATCATTTTTATATAGTAATAATTCACTTCATTGCTTTTGATTCTAACTGAAAATCACTGTTATTGATTGTTAAGTAAATCTTAAATATACTAAGATATCGCTGTTCGAGTGTATGCAGGTCACTAATTAACTTTGGTATAGAAGTCGATTATGTGAAATTGGACGTCGAATATTGACTGAAATTCAATTAACATTTAGCGGAGAGTTATAATATTCGATAAATACATATAAAATAGAGTAACAAATGCAACATAATCACGATCGCGATATAGATAAAGATGAATTAATAAGATCAATCAAGTTAAAACTTTATTGCAGACAAACACGATTCATTATCATTTGAGATATTATTCTTTTATTTCTACATAAGTATAATTTTGGCAGAGAATAGAGTGGAAGAGGAGAAGGGATGATATGAGGAAAGATTAATATTTCTTACAGTACCAATGCTTATAGTTATTAGGTGGCCCATTTGCCAATCCACATGCATATATGCCATAAAAAATGCCAATCACTTAACTGAATGCTATCTTGTCCGATTTTGAATTTACGATCGTCAGTCAGGTCCTGTTCTATCAGGTCAAGGTAAAAATATTTGTTCTTTTTTTTTTTAATTCGCTATAATTATTTTAACTATATTTTTTATAAAGGAGGTATGATCTGGCAAATATCCAATGCGATAAGTGGCGTAACTCACTTACTCATGCGTGCCTGAAAAATGTCAACCAATTTTATGTTCCTGTTTTGGAGAAAAGGCGTAATGGCTGCGCGCCAAAGTGTACATAACGTATACATTGCCAAGCGATAAATTGTTAATTTTTAGAAAAAATAAATCATAGTTAGCGTGATGGAGGTGTGGTATTTTTTTTATTTTTATAGTCAATGGAAAATTGGAAGTTTTATATTTATATTTTTTGTAAATAAATTGAATAAAAATTTTAACTTAAAATCAAAGAGGTTAAGCTAAAATCAAGATATAGTAAGCTTTTTCGAGCACTTTTAAATCGTTATTTTGCATAACTGTATTAAAAGTTAAAACTACCACCAGTTCGGAATGTTGATTATTCCGAGAAGATCCGGCAAAAAAATTTCCGACAATTGAAATAAAAATTAATCTGTTAAATACAATTATATGTAATAAATCCTGCCTGATAATCAACAAGTATTAAGGCAGTGTATTTGATTTTTTTTTTCATTTTATAATTACATAAGACATATGCCACGTTATCCTAGTGGCAGGATATAGGGCCGATAATCCGTAGTGGATTCAAACCATAGGTAGGACCTGTAGGTATATGTGGTCAAGTTATTGGGGTTCTCTAAAGTCGGTAGTGGGTTCACCCCCGTGCCATGGAAAGCACGTTGGTGCTGGCCTTAACTCTTTTCGGTCGTGTCAGATAGAGAATTGAATTGTTTGCAAAATTAGGTTTGGTAACTAGTTAACTCGTTTACCTTTATCTTCGTTAAAACAAACCTGTAGTGCTTGCAATAACATCCGCGAAATCTCAATATTTTGCGAACATTATTTGTTGTTAAACAGAAAGAGAGATCAACTTAGATTATCTTTATTTAGATGAATGATGATTACGTACCGTTAGTACTACCTACAAAGCTTGAATAATATTCAGTTAAGGCGGCACCGTCAACATATATGCTATCAATATATATGTGCATATATTAACTGAGCTCTCGCATTTTAAAGTTACTTAGCTTTGGAACACAGCAGTACCGTATTAACCATAATGTGCCCGGACCCAGGGCTAACATTGTTATGGGGCTAAAAAAGTAAAAAATAGGTACAGCCTTAGTGGTCTTTAGTTAGTACAAACGATGTTTATGAAAACGCGCAAGTCGTAGAACGTACCGGATCTAGAAGGTTCCGCTTGGGTCTTTTCGAGAATGCAAGCAATGAGCCTTTGCGGTGGCGCGCTACGGCAGGTGCCGGTTGCTGCGGCGGACCCTCGTGCCAGAAAGTAAACTTAGTATAACGATGTTAACAATACTTTATCACTGCAATATAAGTGGCTTGCGATTAATTTAGTTTTAAATGCTACAGTACAGAAATAAAATAACCTCACATAATAAGTAAGTAACATTTTAAAGTAACGTTAAACAATAGTAATTTAAACTGAACCAATACTGAACGTTACGTTACAATAGAAACAATTCTGTAAAATGACGATTGTTGTGTTTATAAAATTCTACTTGTATGAAGTATTTTATGCTTTTGTATTTATTTATATATAAGAATCGCTTTATATGCGTATCGCTAGCTAGTGTCCCCAGAAGGAAGACTCTGCAATATATACGATTAAAAAGCTATCTACACTAAGAATCTCGTTTTGAGTTTGGTTGGCATTACGAGTAGAAGATCTTTATTCGACACGTGGTTTTCCTTGGTTTTCTTTCTCTCCCCATTGAGCATGAAATAAATTGTAAGCAGAAGTTACAACCAATCCTTTAATCAGGAATGCGCCACCAATATAGACAAAAAAAAAGACCCGCTGAGTTTCTTTCGCCGGTTCTTCTCAGGTCAGGGTGTTTTGTTTTCCGAACCGGAATATTGAGTAAAGGAATTTGAGTTTGAGTTTATATCCCTCGTGCCTGTGAACCCAATAACAATGCCGATTATTGCTGTTTGGCAACATAACAATTAATTAGTGTTGGACCGGATTTGAATACGTTATCTTCGACTAAGTACGTGCTGCTAGCCTTTCGGATATTAACTGAATTAAAAAAAAAAAATCTTGAAATTTCTTCTCGGTAAAAAACGGAATTATGCTCAAAAGTGTTTCTAAGGGACTTCTAAAGTAAAGTATATTTTGATATTGAAAATGATAAAAATCATCTTTTACCTTCGTTTTCCATTTCAGTTGAGTTAAACAAAACTCAAATAAGCTTGCGTTTAACTAAAAATGTAAGTCCTCTGTATTCAAATTGTCGCCTTCATTACGACGCTCTAATTTAATAAGTTAGTCTGACTTCAAGCCCAGCTCTAGAGATTAGTTACGATTAAAGTGCTCTTTAATTACGATAAATTACTCCAAGTTGCTAATGGCTATTTCTTTAGCCGAAACACTTATATACATATATATTGTATGTAGTATACTTTGTAGTGTACTCATATATTTTAATTTATATTATAGTGAAGACCCAGCTTCATGTAAATAGGAACGTCAAATAATTAACAATATTTAATATAGTTTACAATATTTATTTTTCCAGTTTTTGTTACAATCATTATCTTCCGCCTTTCAACCCAGATCAACAATTCCCACGTCAAATTCAAAAATATTCTTCCTCTACTTTTATTATAAAAATGTCAAACCAAAAACTATTCATCACATTTATATAATTCTGTGATTGAATATAACTCAATAGCTAAAAGCTATAAAACCTTAAATGAGTATTTATAAATATTTTATATAAAATAATTTATAGGCTTACAATAGTATGTTATTTTAACCTATTTCCCGCGCCTTCGCCTGAGTAGGCTGGGGAGGTGGTGAATACATATTTCTGTATCCCTATTTTTATGATGTATATATATGTATAATTTCATGATGTATGGTTTAAAATAACAAAAAAACAAACCCGCAGAGATTTTCCTCGGGTTTTCTCAGGTCAGGGTTTTTTCTTTTCCGAACCGGTGGGAGTTGACAATCAATAAGTATGTGTAATGCCTCTAAAAGAGCCGAGATAGCCCAGTGGCTAGAACGCGTGCATCTTAACCGATAATTGCGGGTTCAAACCCAGGCAAGCACCACTGAATTTTCATGTGCCTCATTTGTGTTTATAATTCACCTCGTGCTCGGCGGTGAAAGAAAACATTGCATGTTTCTTATTTGAACGAAATTCTGCCACATGTGTATCCACCAAACCACATTAGAGCACCGTGGTAGAATATGCTTCAAGCCTTCTCCTCAAAGGGAAAGGAGGCCTTAGCCCAGCAGTGGGAAAATTACAGGCTGTTAATGTAATGTAATTTTAATGATAAAATGCATCTTTGAATTAAAGGATTTTGATTTCATTTGAAACAAACAAATACACAAAGTTACACTTATAATTACTCGACAAAGCCTTACCACGGCTTTGTTCTAGCCCATCG
The DNA here is from genome assembly GCF_037043105.1 of Vanessa tameamea. Classification (NCBI taxonomy): domain Eukaryota; kingdom Metazoa; phylum Arthropoda; class Insecta; order Lepidoptera; family Nymphalidae; genus Vanessa; species Vanessa tameamea. The sequence goes on along the minus strand of NC_087330.1, from coordinate 9,150,510 downwards.
GGGTAGGTAGCACTTATCAGATATTCAACCGCCAAGCAGCAATGCTTTAGAGAGTGACTTAATCCCCAAGGTTCTTCGTTCCCAAGTTTAGTGACGTATCACATCTGTAGCCGAGATGGGTCTGGTCGATGAAGATCGATCACAATTTTCCATTGTAATATTTTTGCATGTCCATTTGAATAGGTACCACCCATTCATCAATTAGATATAATTTTTTCCCTTTTGCTAATTTTAACAGCCCTTAGAATTAATGCCCATTTTTAAGGAGTTAATGACATTCCTATTCACCCCTCCAATTAAGCTCAAAGCTTTTGCTAGGAGTGGGGATGATTATATCTAAATGAATCAGGATCGAATCTGCGACATTTTACATCGCTCGGCACTTTAACCACTGCGCTATTGTCGCAGTCTAATCGTAGAACGAGAGAGTATTAATTAAAGCCTAAAAAGCAAACAAATCAACTTATTTGAAAAATGTTTTGATTAAGCAATTAAAGTTTTAAGAAGTATTTATGCATTTTTAATTATACAAAAAGAAACGATAAAAATGGGACATTTTTTTTAAATAAATCACTCCTATTAATGAGAAAAATTTGAAATGAAATATTAGTCTTATAAATATTCATGATAAATTTTCATACAAGAAACGAAACAATGTCCAGCCTAAAGACTCTATTACTTATGACGATGGCAATAGGAATTGGAATACATCAATATAAGTATTTTTTTATAAATTTTTGAATGTTATGGAAAAAAATAGAAAATTCTCAAATGTTCGTCAAATTTCGAGTGGTATCTTTCTTTGGAGTTTTAAATAATATATTTAGCTCTTTTACACATAAGTAACATTTAATTGTAATTGCTATAAATCACTCACTCATACACAAATAGGCTAGAATAAAAAAGGCATATTCTCGTTAGCAGGATGGGAAACAAATTTTAGACACATAAATAAAACTTAATAAGATACCATCATACAACAATATAGTAACAATGTTCTTTAAGCAAATAGAATATGAAGCAAAATTAACTTAAATAGTTACTTATAAAGAATATTCTTTAAAGTTTTAATTGGTGGTAGGGTCCGCCTGGGTATGTTCTACGCACTTATGAGATCAGATATTCTACCGCCAAACAGAAATACTTATTATTGTATATTGATTTGCAAGGTGATCCAGTGAAACTACAGACACGAGGGTCGAAACGTCTTAGTTCCCAAGGTAATAACCTTTTCTCAATTCACATTGATGTAAAAAATGATTAATATTTTTTACAGCATCAATTTCAACGGCCCATTTTTCTGTCCACTTAAATATATCATAAAAAACTAATATAAAAAAGTATTTCTTGATTTAACCTTAACAGTTAACACAAGAGGAATATTTGAAAATATTTTCACAACGGTAATTGTTTATTGTTAAAAAGATTGCAGACAAAGGGTCAACGTATTTTAAGTGATTTACGGGGCACGATAATTTATGCACTAACAACATCAAACATCTGAGCTGCTATTGAGGAGAAATCGTCACAATTTTTTTTTTAAATCAGGACCTCGGAAACTTCGTTTTTAAAACCTAGCCATTAGACCAACTATACAATCAGTCTATGTAAATATTACTAATACATAGATTAGTCAGATACTGAGGCAGCCTTTCCTTATACGAAGTCCATCAACAGATACTTAATAGACACCTGTTATTTATCACAGCGCTTGTCTGGTCTAAGACAGACACTGGTTCGTTACAATTGTACCAGAATTTCAATTTAACTTAGCCTCGTTAGAATATTTTCTTTTATAATACCATCATTAAGCTTGGGTTTATTTTGTTATTTTAATAGCAAATGGGAACGTTCATTTGATAATACTACTCAGTCATAAATTGTTAGCCGTGAGTGAGTCAGTATATAGTAGAGCCGAGATGGCCCAGTGGTTAGAACGCGTGCATCTTAACCGATGATTTCGGGTTCAAACCCAGGCAGGCACCACTGAGTTTTCATGTGCTTAATTTGTGTTTATAATTCATCTCGTGCTCGGCGGTGAAGGAAAACATCGTGAGGAAACCTACATGTGTCTAATTTCAACGAAATTCTGCCACATGTGTATTCCACCAACCCGCATTGGAGCAGCGTGGTGGAATATGCTCCATACCTTCTCCTCAATGGGAGAGGAGGCCTTAGCCCAGCAGTGGGAAATTTACAGGCTGATTATTATGTTTATTATTTATGAGTGAGTCAGTCGAAAGTACTGGGGATTGAACATTAGTAGTAGTTCCGATACTTGGTAATATATTGGCATATTGGATAAATTATAATGTTTCTTACAGTGCAACTGTCTCTAGGTGATGGTGAAACATCTCCACCTATATACAAAAGCACTTTAAATTTACTATATTATAATACCTATATAAGACCTAGTACTTGGTGGTAGGACTTTGTACAAGCCCGTCTGGGTAGGTACCACCTATTGATCAGATATTCAATCGGCAAACAGCAGTGCTCAGTATTGCTGTGTTCCCGTTTGAAGGGGGAGTAGGGGGGGAGAAGTTTGTAGGGGCTAGTGTTATCACAGACACGAGGGACATAATATTTGAGTAGATCTTGAATATTTTTAAATCGCTTAAAATAATATATCATATACATAATTATGGGCCGAGATGGCCCAGTGGTTAGAACGCGTGCATCTTAACCGATGATTTCGGGTTCAAACCCAGGCAAGCACCAATGAATTTTCATGTGCTTAATTTGTGTTTATAATTCATCTCGTGCTCGGCGGTGAAGGAAAACATCGTGAGGAAACCTGCATGTCTCTAATTTCAACGAAATTCTGCCACATATATATTCCACCAACCCGCGTTAGAGCAGCGTCGTGGAATATGCTCCAAACCTTCTCCTCAAAGGGAGAGGAGGAGGCTGCTAAGGTATGTATGTATGTAATGTATACATTTATTGTAAAATCGTTTAACGAAATTGGACAAGTTATTTTTTGGATAAGAATAAAGGTAAAGGTTACCAAAAACTGGTTAATTAACTCGTTTAGGAATATTTGATGGTCTCTAATAAAATCACTAAGCGTAATTTAATAAACATCGGAGACATTTCATGTAGTAGTCAAATGTCGAAATGAAGTTAAAGTCGAAAATGTCTGCATTATTTAGAATAATCATAATTTAAATAGAGAAAATAATAGTAAATCTCTTTATGTTAGAGATCAATCAATTTACACTGCTATACAACCTCATTTATTAGAATGACAAAAGCACACCAATTGCACAGACAATAATTTTAAAAATATAAGACGGACACCTATTTTGTTACACAGTCGTCTGATGGAAATGAAAAGATTCAATGGTATCTGTCAGTGTATGTTCCATTGTTGGAGGCACTTGGTCTCTCGGTCTTGGGACAGCGGACATTGATCGTCTGGATAGCTATCCATGTTAATCTGTGACATATATATGTATATTTATAATAATATTAAATATACATCAACGTCTTTATGGCCATGACGATTGCTATATGTCGCGGGCAACTAGCTTAATCAGCCATAGAATTAACATCCTAGCTATTTTACTAAACGGGACGTTTACCTGCATGACATTCTAAAGACATCTTCCATTCGTAGAATAGTGTTAGAGTTTTATAACTATAATTTATTAGAATAATTTAATTAATAATATGTCGATTGACAATTTTTAGAAAATGTTGTAATGTAATATTTTAATTTTTCACGATCAATACTGGCCGAATGTCTGATACGGCCGGTAAGTAAAAGAATGTCAAGAAATCGAACGCGGCGGCAGTGTTTTGTTATAATTCTAATTATTTTAAAAATAATTAGACTTATCAGAACAGTAAAATAAAAAATTGAAAAAGAGATGGACCTGTTACTTATATTTTTTTATGAGTAATTCATATAAAACTTCTTGTTTAATATATTTTTCTTTAAAAGCAAACAAGATAACTTTACCCATTTCCTGCTATGACTAACTTAGTCTTAATAAAGTTATTTCTGTAATATCTGCTTATTGACTACACAAATAAATGGTCAATATTTACATAGACGTTCACATTTTCTTCCAAAGATATGTTATTCGTGCCTTTGGTGTATCTGTACATAAGTTTGTCAGACATTAGTAGCACCTAGTCTTTGCTTCTAAGCCTTAAACGATTACTCTTATTTCATTTAAATATTGACTTAAAAAAAAAAAGGACAGGTTGTTGAATATGTACTTTTTACGTTTATTACCTTAGAACTCCGTCATATACTAAAGGATTTGGAAAAAAAAATTAAAGCTATGTATACTTTGCTAATATTTTCTATTATGAACATTTTAATGTCTTTTAGCATAATTAATTGTATGATTCAATGAATGTGGTTATACAGCATGATTTTACAAGTCTAATTATTTGCGTGTATCCTCTATACGAGCTCAGTAAATTGAATCCCTAATCCATGAACTGTAATGTAATCTGATGACATTATTATTTATGATTACGGAATTATAATTGTCCGATAATTAATTGGTACATTTTGAGCTTAATATAAATTATATTAATTACAATAATTTATCACTTAGTATTAAAATCAATTAATTACAAATTTAAGATGACATTCGACATTTTGTAGATAGTTCTATTTGATTATTTATTAGCGGCTGCAATGAAATGGCTCTTTAATTTGAAGAACAGTATGTAAAATATATGTGGAGATTATTTTTGTAAATTTACAAAAAATATTACGGCGGCCATAGCGAATCGACAGCATAATGAGTGGAGACCGATCAGACTAGTTTCTCCAAACACTACTACCTGTACTGACTGTATCAATCTGCTGTAGAAAATCTAAATCAAAATAGACATTATTCGAGTAGGCTTTTAAATCGTCATATTACAGTATTGAAGTAAACGTCAAACAAGGACAGTTTATTTTCTTATTTTATTTCAAATCTGCGATGAAATGCAACGTATGGCATGCCTCTATTTCGAATTCATATTGAATTATTATAGAGAAATCGATTAGGAATTCAAGAAAAATTATATTCTGTCAAATTTAACGCACAACATATTTCTGTAAGCCTCGGGGACCTTTAAGGAATGGCAGAACGTTTTGCTTTTAATGTAACGCAATATCGAACGAGGCAATTATTCAATTAACCTAGACAGGCAATTTTAAAGCGTCTGCTGTGGAGATATATTTCGTTGGAAATTAAAATACAAGAAAATTTAATTATAAGGCAAGGTGTTACTTTGAATTATATAGATTTTCGTTAAAAATTATAAAAAAGGGTTTATTCATTATATTTTGTTAAGACTAATTATCTTTTCAATTAGTTCGTAAATTATGTAAGTAAAATTTATTTGGTATATTTTTATGAAAATATAAATAAATTTGATCAGTTCGTCTATAATGGTACTGGTGTTTTCAAATTTTTACTAAAAATTACAACACAATCTGTATTTTTCTGTTTTATCCGTCAGTTAGGCCGAAGTAATATTTATTATTAAGAAGTGGTCACGCAAGTCGAAGAACTGATGGTCGTTGGGGCAGACAAGTCCTAGAGTAGAGACCGCGGTTCTGCAATCATAGCGTAGGATATCCTGCAGTCAGGTGCACCGATGATGAAGAAGGTGGCGAAACTGGATAAGGAAGGAAAAGAACTGGAAGCTTCAGCGCCCCTTGTAAAAGACCTTTGTCTAGTATATTACGATTAGCTTACGACGAAAAATTTAATATTTTCTAAGGTACAGTTTAGTCTTTATTTCATAGAAATTGGTTTCGTCTTTCAAAATTTATACCAACTTAACCTATATAAACTTTGTTTAGGAGGTGATTAGTTAAACAATTTTACCTAGCTAGTCATTCGACATAAGGTCACAGATCCGAAGGTTCTGGATATAAACCCTTACATCGATAAAAACTCGTCTGATCTCTTTTCGGTCATGTCAAATTTCCTACCAGATCATGACAGTGAGAGAATAAATATTGCATCTGTGTTTGAGCACACACTTTTGTACTATAATGTGCAATGGCCTATGTGTGAATATCCTGGATAGTTGGATCGTCTCCCTTGAGTATGGTCGCCGTGAATGATCAGGATGGCATCAACATCATCGCCAGTTAAACAAAACTGTATCTCCTTCCTTCGAACAGATAAAATAAGTGATAATCATTGATACACGACAAGTTAGTTAAGCTTATAACGCCAAGTTTCCGAATCCGCAAAGTCAATAAATCCTGCTTGGTAGGTATTCGTTTCTTTAGCAAAGTTCCGCAGATATTTTTGTTTATATACACAACCTACGTAATATACCCTAAAAGGTGCAGCACGTTTCGGATATATTATAAAATTATCTAAGTCAGCTACTTGCTTCACTTCACAATTGAAAGCAGGTGATTTAAATTTAACCTTCTAATTGAATTTCATATTATTGTAGCCATATATCACCCTCCAGCTGTCTGTTTGTCTTTTTGCATGCATGTGGTTTCAGGTACGTTGAAAAAAAAACAGTTCTTGAAAACACCTTAATTTGAATATTTTCTCTACCCACTCGTACGTCTCTTTACGTCCTCCGCCATTTGTAACAAGTAATCTACTTTAGTCCACATCCCATGTATCTCGTTCACTCACAAAGACGTTCCGTTCTCATATACGGTTCTCACCAATATACGAATTATGATGCAAGGTGTATGTTTCATTAAAAATACACGTAAATTGACTGCAATATGACGATGAATATGGAAGTTGTCGTCAGAAATAATTCCGATTGTAATGGAAGCTTTACTGGCATGCGCCTCGGAAACCAATAGAATTATAAATGGATGCAATACCCATATTATTTCACGTGCAGAGCCGGGAAGTGAAGCTAATTATAAAACAAAGTCTACAAACTGAATTTTATCAAAAGTTTGGTTATATGATTTCAAAATGATATTAACTAAAGATTCAAGGGGAGAAACCAATATCTCAATATTTTAAGGTAAGTTGTTCGAAAAGTTTGTATTAAGTTGTAAAAAAATTTCATCCGCTCGAATCATGGCAGGGATGAGAAATGTCCAATTATTGAGTCGGTCGTTTTAATACTTTTTTTTTTTTTCAATTACTTTCGACCTTCCGAAAGTTGGACGGTAAATTTCTTTTTGTGAGAAAAATTATTTGTCTATTTTCGGTTGAAACAAATTAAATCGTTACATAAAACGTTGCAAAATTTTTGTTACATAAAGCATTGGTATTATAGCAATTTATAATATTTAAACCGGAATTATATGCATAATCACTTATCGGTAGGGCAAGCCCGCCTGGGTACAAGTAATAATATTTTTCAGATTTACTTTCGCGATAATAATATTAGTAAAGATGCTGGAAATATAATGTACGGAAAAGGAAATTGTAAATTAAAATAGCATCACCTTAAACGTCTTATAATATATCACGATTAAAATAAAACAACTAAAATTTACAACATTACATTAATATCATGTAAGGTTTCGATTAGGTATTCGTTAAAATTGCCATGTTTCGATTTTATTAGATGTTAATTTGACTAAATCTGCTATAACCAATCAGATGCGTTGGCCAATCACAGCGATTGCTCCGTCATAGTTGAGCCGGCATGGATAACAGCAGGCATTCTGGCTTGAGCATTCAACGAGGACACAACCATATAGAGTAACAATGTTAACGAAAGTTATAACGACTTCGACGGCCTAAGATCCTTATAATAATATATGTACTTAATAATCTATAAAATAGAATAATTACAGTAGTCAACCTAACATTAAATTATCATAATTGATACAAATGCTGATTTTAAAGTCAGAATATAATAAATTCTCAAGTCAGAATATAATAAATTCTCAATGCTCAAGCTATAACCTATTATACAAGGGTATATTAGTAGGTATAACGACCTATTTTCCGTCATCCAGTCAAGGCGTCTTGATCCTTTGATATCAACAAAGTCTTATTTGCGTATAACTTTATATCTCCGAGACAAATCCTTTTCATGTATTTTATTACTCGTTTATTGATAAAAATGTTTTTTGTTATTTCCTTAGTGAATTACAATCGTTCTTATTTACAATTATTTATATAATTGACATTGTCATATGTATATGGGGTCGTTGAATGCTTGATATCAGAGATAGAAAAATGCTTTTGATAGCTCAATACTTTATTTAAGTAGACTTTTAGAAGCACTACGGTAGATTGGGCTAAAGAGCCAGCGAGTGACCCTAAACTATTAAATTAAATACTGTGCCCAGTTAGGGAAATTGCATATCCCTTCAGAAATGTTTCCCAATCTGTGATTAAAGAATCCTCCACCACAAACCACGTAGGGAGAGATGGAATTTTCATTTTTCGTCCGATTGAGGGTCAGAACCGCCAGACCGCCGCTATACGCAACGTCCTGAAACACCTACGTAGGACGATTCGAGGACTGTTTGACGATTTTTTTTGCAGTAGACAGACAGCAATCAGATATTTTTCCGCCAAACAATAATAAAAGAAAGGTAAATGAGCTAGTGAAACTCCAGGTACATAACGATACTGTAATACCCCCGAGGAGACGGAGCGGGTCCCACTAATGAGCCTTCATTTGATGAGTCCTCCCCTTTTGACGAGAAGGACTATTTTTGGAGCTTATCATCAGCTGGTGTTTTTGCTTGAAATAGTCTTTAAAACTTTTGAGTCTAGAATGATCAAGAAGCTAAGCGATACGGACCTATCCCTATAACTAAATACCTAATTTATTTAATGAAAATAAACTAGTGTCAAACTTCTCTTATCGTAAGATTACTGAGCCACGCAACGTCCATAGCAAATTTAATATTTATAATTCCTATTTAGTATCAAGAGGGTATTGTTTAAACTCTGCGAGCTGTTTAAAGCCCAAGATAAGCTTTATGAGGACCGAGGTTAAATGCTATAAAACATTGTACAGACTATGATGAATATGATAAAAAATTGTAACGCCACTAAATAATGTAAAAGTGGGGGGTGTTTGTTCTGGCTTTGCAAGTGTATGTTAACACTGAATCCTTCACCATTTAAGGCAAAAGACAGCAATACAACCTTCACCTGTTTGATGGTAGAATATTGATGAGCAACCGCCTAGACAGACAAAAGCCTACCGTCATAGATTAAGTTGCGCTTTTCGGTCACTTTAGTGTGTACAATCACAAATTAAAATTTTAAACTAAGAACAGGAAATACATTGTAGAATAGGTATGGAAATTATAATCCGACATATTTTAGAAGTACTTACGTTCCTTTTGCAATTTTAAGATGACTTTTGTCTGTTTATGACCAGAAATAGGTAGTGAATCCTACTAGATGATTTGGCGCACCTTGCGAAAATCCAATGAGCATTTGGCTGATGATAGAAGATGTCTGCCAACGTTTAGTAGATCACTTTGTAGTGTATTGTAATGTATGCAACTGAAATTACATACAATAAAATACTGTAACTTCATTTGGATGACATTTCCTCAAGTTATAATCAAAATTTATGTTATATAAAAATATTATATTATATAATTATTTAATACTGAATTTAATTAAGGTTTAAAAAACAGAAAATTTTAACCGTCACTGTTACAAGCTTAGAATTTATTATAAAGACCACTTAATCCACTCGGGTATCACGAGGAAGGTTTTGAGAATTCAACACCGGATTAGTAGTCATATCTTTGCGTCACAATAATATTAAGCCACAAATATAATTTCATATATTTTCATTAGTTCAAAATCAAAATATACTTTATTCAAGTAGGCAATCTCATACGATTGAAAAAACAGTTATAGGACCAATAGCTTTTCAAGGCACAGGAGCTTAAACATTGCCAAAGTCTTCAAGTTGAGAAAAAATAACACTCAATAAAATTTTATCGACCAGGGCTTTGAACACAAAAATCTAAATCTTATTTTAGTTACTAAAACAGTGAAAGAATCAAAATGTATTAATGTATATTTCTAAGCTTCCTATCGTTCCTATCTTGAGGACTTGGAGTTTATTCCACTATGCTATTCTACAATGGGTTGGTAGATATATTGTTGACAATATATTGGACAATTCGAAACCTCTTCATGATGAATTAATGTCGACAAATCGAGCACAAATTAACACAGCTGTTATTGTCAAAATCAAAATATACTTTATTCAAGTAGGCTTTTACAAGCACTATTGAATCTTCATTTAACAAACTATATTAAGTGAAGCTACCACCGGTTCGGAATGCAGATTCTACCGAGAAGAACCGGCAAGAAACTCAGTAGTTACTCTTTTTCATCATTTAATATGTAAATATATTTAATGATGAAAAAGTACGTATAATCTTGTATTGAATAATATGCTTTCTTTACCAATGTATTTTTTACAAATTATTTGAATTTATGAAACGGCAAAGTTAAAAATATCTGCAGAATTTTATTATAGAAACCTCGCCCAAGAAGAATTTATTGACTTTGCGGAGTCGGAAACTTGGCGTTATAAGCTTATTACTCTACACATACAATGATTATCACTGATTCTATCAAAGTGATCAATGTTACTGTAAATATACATATGTAATATTGATTAAAATATATTGTGACGCAACAGTGAGTATTCCTACTTTGTTGAAAACATCCCGAAGACAGTCTCTAGCTCCAAGATTATAAAGAGACCGGACTGCTCTCTTTTATAAAATAAAAACAGATTCAATCTATTAAAAAATATATTTTATTTATATTACGTCATAAGCTCGAATAGGCTAATTACTTTTTAATGTCTTTTATTTTTGTCTTGATTTATTGTTATATTTTTAATTTAGTTTAAATATGTATCTCAGGTCTTTTTTATTTTTGTAATTATATTCTAATTAGATAATACCTCACTAACGCATTAGGTTATAAGTACCTGTAATGTTAGTGATAAGGTTGATGAATAAATAAATAAAATAAATAAAAAATATATATATATATTCAAATCAGTTTCGTAACTTATTTGTTGTAAACTATTTTTAATAGATATTTTTTATGCTACAGGTGGCAAACGAGCAAGAGGCTAACCTGAAAGCGATTACCACCGCCCATATACATCTGCAACATGGTGAGGCTTGAAGGACCATTGCCGGCCTTTGAAAAGTGTTTAGGCTTTTCTAGTAAAGGTTCCAGAGTCATATCGGCTCGGAAAACCCACCGGCATAAGGTACCACCGCGATCTGTGTTATGGTCTGTCTGTATTATTATATATTTTTAAGTGAGGTTTGATAACGCGTAATAGATAAATATGTTGTTATTTAATTTCAGATTTACAGGCACAATTTAATTGCAAGGTAGGCTAGATTAAAAAAAATAACTGTAGTAATAATTTATGAGCCTCCAATAAAAGATAATCATTCTTAAAATTAATTAATATTTGTTTTACAAGTTGTGTTTACAAGTAAAAATAAATTTTTAAACTTAAATAAAAAAAATATTATACACGTGCCTATTCCATAACTATTTAGTCTAAGGTCAAGAAAATGTAGTTCAGTGATTCATAATATTTTAGTATTCATCTCCGTAAATGGGCTTGAATAGGGTTTATTTGCGTTGGTAACGAGAATTACAGTCATTACTGGTTACAACTTATCTTACCTTTTAAGTGTTGCAGAGGTAATGTTGAATTTGTAAGTCATTTTCGGTTATATTTTATTTTTCTTAGTTTTGGTATTTAATGAATATTACAAAAAAAAAAAACTTTTTTTTTTACATTCTTAAATGGCTATCTAATAAGGTTGCATAGATCCTTTTAAGCTTTAGCTTTGTAAGATTCCTTTGCACATCTACTGTTCTAATTATCTCCTGCACAGATCAAGTCATATAAAAGATTGGCTTATTATAAATTAATCATATTTGGTCATAGCGTTTTGTGCAAGCCCGTAGGTAGGTACCACCCACTTAAGTAAACTTAAATTCTACCGCCAAAAAGCAATGCTTAGTATTTCAGAGTTTCCTTAGTATATTAGAGTTTCGTTCGCCGTTTCTTCTATAAGAATATCTAAACTGCCTAAGTCAAAACTAAACATTTAATTTAACATTGCTAACAATACGCTTTAAATTGATAATATGTTTATGTTTTGTAATTTGAATATATAATCATAACATCGATGCTTAATTATAAAACGAGATTTACATAAGCTTGATTATTATTGTTATGTAAATGGTTATATAAGAATTATACAAGCGAAGCGGACGGGTATCAGACAGGGACAACCGTAGTAATAATAAATTTATTAATCTTTAATTATATAATTGGATCTTAATGAAAGAATATCAAAGTCAAAGTCAAAAATCTTTATTCAATATAGAAGTGTTTACACTTGCTTATTGATTGTCAAAAATCTACCACCGGTTCGGAATTTAGCACCTCAGACCTGAGAAGAACCGGCGAAAGAAACTCAGCGGGATATATTTTTTGCATTTTTGCATTTTTTTTATGCAGCATTGAAGTATAAATTAGTTAAATAATAATATTTTTGAAGCCTACTTGCCCCGTCTTAAGCCTTGTACCTACAGGCAGTCCTTATGATGTTGTCTTTCCGTCTTGAGTAGGGTTTTCCTCTGTATCGTTCTCCTTTTGGATAGTCGTACACACTTCCAGTTCCCACACCACCACGTTTTGATTTTTATCGGCCTGGAATTGAACCAAGGACTTTGGAACCGGGCCTTACATCTACGTTTCGAAGTGTACATCATATGTATCTGCGAGTAACTGGCAGTCCAACCAATTAATATAACGCTCATATCCGAGTCAGAGCCCTTCAAAAACTTGCTCAAATTTTATAGCAACTGAAACTGACACGCTAATGATTGTAGTGTAATTAATTACGTGTGAAGAGCCATAATATCGGCCGTTGCAATGTACATTAATCAAAAGACGGCTGCAACGGATGACTGTAACTGTGTCACAGTGTAATATGGAACAATGAGTATTTTTAGTATACTGGTGAGGACGAGAAGGTACGAATTACGGAGTAGAGTTACGAGTGATGAACGTAGAGGGATGAAGGGAAGAGGATATGAGGGAGATTAATGTGAACAATCAGGTGACGAATAATGGACGGACAAGATGTGCTGTGCTGACACCAAATAGTTTGAGACAAGGGCAGGGAAAATAAAAAGATCAAGATAATAAAGTATATCAGTGTATGTTCCTTCGTTGAGTGAGGCACTTGGTTTCTCGGTCTTGGGAGAGCGCCAGCGCCGGACATGCGTACTGACTGAATTAGTAAAATCAACATGTCGGAAGACAATAGCGATTTTTTAGATAGCTATCCATTTGAATCCGTGAAATGTTTAGGATCCAGTTATTAGAAAACTACTACTGATTTTTTTTTATAATACCTCTCTGCGGTGAAGGAAAACATCGCGACGAAACGTGCTTGTGTCTATATTGATAAAATTTTGCCACATTTGTATCCACCAACAGCAGTTCCGAGGCTTCGCAAAGTGAAAGGACGCCTTAGCGCAATAGTGGGACATTTACAGGCTGATATTTGCCTTAACTTTGTTTTTGTACGTAGACCAAAATATTATCTGGAAGTGATCGTTAACATCGAGGCAAATAAATAAGTTTTCACTAGTAGAAAATTACATATTTATATCGTATCATGTTCTTTATTTAAAAAACACCCGTAGGAAGCCGGGGGTGAATCTGTAGTCTTAAATATGGGCTGTTTTTTCTTTGATAGATTACAATATAATTTTATTTAAAAAAGATTAATGATTTCTACTACAAGACAAACATTACCTATTGTTACTTTATGAAAACAATGGAGAACAGATTATTCTGATATCATTTAGCATTTAATACTTCTAATAATACTAGTGGTTCATTGATAACACACACACTTTTTTTTATTTTTTTAAATTTATTTATTTGGGAAACAAACAATTAAAATTACACTTAATAGTAAAAAACAAATATGAGAAAAACATAAACTTTGCCATTAATACATAAAAAAACACAAATGTCAAAAAGCGTCACTGATTTTTTTACTTTGACATGACGTGCTTTGTCATTGACAGTATCATAATCCCATGGAGGGGAGGGTAACCGGGACATCTGCCCTGGACCCTGAAGTCACAATAAAGATTCCGACGAGTTAACAGTTTTATTGTAATACATGTTTAGATATTGTCAAATTATAATAAAATTACTGATTACTGTCTTAAAAGTTACTGCTGCAAAGAATAAATAAATTGACAAATGTCAGAAAACAAAATTCTCCTCCACTCCTTTGTGGCCCCAGGGCCTCGAGACTCAACATGCGTGCGTCAAAAGCATAGTTGTGTAAGTAATGTTATATTTTAATAATTTCATGTTTTTTTTCTGATGCATATTAAATAATTAATAAACATTAGCTTCCTGCACTAACTCTAAGTGAAAACTTTATCTTTTAAACTTCATACTTCCTCGTCAAAGCTTTACGTAATAATATATAAATGTACATGAATCTGAGTCTGTCTTGGTAAAGGTTCAATTAAATGTATTTGAGTAAAATGATGTTCGCTTTTCCTATTATACAAAATAAGCATCGCTCTCCAAATTTCTTCCCTGGAAGACTATATTTTTTTGACATAAAAATAATTTGTTTATATAATAAAAAATATAATTAATAATAAAGTTTCATCTGTTAGCTCCTTACTCTGTGGATGCGGATACTCGTCTAATACCGTTAATTTATATTAATCTGTAAATATGACCCACTCAGTAGATTATATTTATACTACGATTAGCCATATTATATGGGACTTGCTTAACTATTATTAATTATGTACTAGACTTGTAGTGTATTTGGTGTACCAAGTATACAATAAGTACTTCAAATATCGTCTGTTATATTATGTTATATATGTAGGTAATATGACAATACGAATATTTATTTCTAGGTTCACTAATATTTTCTTAGACTTAACTCCGCGTAATTAACCTGGCCTATTAAAAAGGCTATTTCCAAAAAACATTGATTAATAATGCACATTAATAAACACAAGTTTATATTAAAGATAAAAAATTCATACAGAATATTCATAAATACAATTATATTTCACTAAAAAAACTCTGCAATTAAAATTATGGAAAAGAGCAACTACAAACCTTGTTGCCGGTTCTTCTCGGTAGAATCTACTTTCCGAAAACGTGGTAGCTTTAAATTCAACACTGTAACTTGTATATTCGATACTTATACACATAGTTTAATATTATGTCCCATGTGCATGTAGACTCTCACCGGAGATCACCTTTAGACTGAACACAATAATACTAAGTTTTGCTCTTTAGTATTAGAATATTTGATAAGTGTGTGTTGACGAAGTCATCCTGGCGAATTTCGGCCACGGCGGAGAATCTCAAGGGAGACCAGCTAACTACGCAGAGCATATCATAGCGCACAGGTGCATTCTCTATTCCCTCACTCTCACGACATGACTGGAAAGAGTTCAGGTACTGGACTAACAGCTTTAAGTGCGTTCCGAGGCACGGGAGTGCACACACTTCCAAACTCAGGGCTGTTACTGAGAATTTTGCGATAGAATAACCCGATAACTTTTTATAGCCCCGACCTGAGTTAAGTTAAGTTAAGGTAATGCCCACACCAAAATAGCGTATCTGCTTAGAAGTCTGCTAGATCAACCAGTTGCTTTCCCTTTACGTTTAATAAACATATTGTTTAAAAACTGTTTAAATTTTAAATGTTATTTACAAAAATGTTTAGAAAAATATGTTGAATATTGCATTTTATTCAACAAAGCCTTGAATAGAAGAAGGCTGTGTCTGACGGAAACGTCTTAAAGATTTAGCACACTAAAGTAGTACAAAAATGAAAAAACAATATTTTAGAACATATCTATACTAATATGTAATCTAAACTGAATATTGTTTTTGTTTGTACGCTAATCTGGGGATATACCAGTCATTTTTGAAAAAAGGAAGCTTTTTCGTTAGATTAGATTAGATTTTTAGTCGTAACGTACGTACGACTAATGAATGAAACGGAGAACAATGTTTATCACAGGTTCAACCTCCCGAAGCAGTAAGTTATTTAATATAATTAATTTGTAAATATATATATATACATACAATTATTATTAGTTATTTTTTGTAAAAAATATTTTTGAGACATATTTTGAAAACCTTTCCACCGGTGTATTATGCAATATATTTTTAAAATAAACTCTTATATTTTAACATTAAAGTGGGAACGAAATATCAATTAAAAAATAACAATAAATATTTTAGTAATAATTTTACAATTAAACACATAATTACGGATTCAAAAACAATTAACTGGGGCACGAAATGAACAATTAACTAATCATGAGATTAAAATCATTAGAGATCCCATCGATATAATTCTCCCATAATTGCTCTTTAAAATAATCCCATTTACAATAATATTAGTCCTAAAAATATTGTTTTTAATCATTCCTAAACCCTAAATCTAAAAAAGTATTCTTTTAATGAATAATAAGTTTTAATAATTTTGTCTTAAAATATATTTTTTAATGTTGTACGCCTTACTGTTTTAGATACCTTATGAACCACTTAAGAGATTAAAATAGAATGTTTATTTACAATGTTAAATGTTCCCTTTTAATGCGTTAACCGGAACATTTTAATGAACGTGGCGATTTTTATAAAAGTATCTTTAGTGGTATTTTTCATAAACGTTGCTGACGTCAGCTCTGGGTATAAAAATAACAAGCTGCGTAGAGCATCTTACACTATTAAATATATTAGTGCTGCTTTTGTAACCTTTACTATCTATTTTAAATATATTTGTGCTAATTATTTATTTATATTAGGTTTCTTAAAAGTTTCTACAGCCACCAAGTCACGCTTTGTGTTTAAACTTCCGGTCAAGAGCGGTATTTTAAACAGCTCTATCATATGTTCGTTATTTAATTACATAAATTAGTAATTATATTAAGAACATTTATTATAATATTTTCAAATATAACACTAAAACGCCTCATATAATGCAAAATAAGACTAATTTTAATGAACCAGTTGGTTAAATCTTCTGTGAAGGAGAGAAATCCTTAACCCAGCTGTATGCCATTCAGTTCATATTATAGCTGGTTTCTGTTAACCCTGAGTTACTAATACTGATTTTAATATATAGGTTATAATTATAAATAAGATTTCTTATATAGAAATAAGTTGAATTTACTTTGAATTTTCACATTTCTTCCCATCCAAGAGACGATCTATCACTTTGAGGATTTTTATTAAAATCCGTCTAGCTATTTCTCGTTTCGCTCTGACGGGCGAATTTTCATAATATGTTCTCCGAGATTAATCTGCATAAATATTTCGTTAAAACGCATAACATTTATGCAATATTTAATGTGTATATACATAGACAATGAAATTGATTGCAACACGTGACAGTATCCGAACGTTACGTATTGAAACGTTGGCCTTGTATTAAACCTTGAAGTTGATTTTCACGCGTGATTTTCACCAGTTTTAGTGAAAATTAACTTCAAGGTCAAATATAAGGTGACTACTATTTTTATATAAACTTAGGAGTAACTAATCCAGGAAAAGAACTACGTAGCTTTCATGTACATTAATTATGTTCTTAGTCCTTTTCTTACTTCTTACTGAAAGATCGTGAGGAAACCTGTATATGTTTCAACACAATCCTGCCATAATTATGTATACATTTACACCAACTCAAAATAAAAGCATACTTTATATATGCTTATACGAGGACCTTTGAATAATTACAGTTTCGGAATTTAGATTAAACCAAGAAAAGTCGGAATAATCTCAATATTTAGGCAGAGAAGCGTTGCGAATAAAGCCTAAAACCCCCTAAGAGAAGAGGCGCTTCAGCATCTGTTAAGTATTTATTAATAATTTACTAAAAAAAACGAAATGGCAGATAGTAGTTACCAAGTATTAAGGAACAATTTATCTAAATCACGTTCAGAACTACACGCAATATTTCATCTAAAGTTAATTTATGACCTTGAACTGATAACGCTAGTTTAAGTTAGCTTATGCCTTCCCTTCCCTCGTAATCTTTATCTTTGAATCTGTGTTTTGGTTATAGGAGTTGCTCATTTAGTAATCAGTTAGACAGTTATAGTTGTATTTCGATTATTTACTTGATTGGAGTTCTAGATTACGAAACAAATATAAATGTTGAATATATCAAATATGAATATTGTCATTGTCTGCATTTTAATTCGAGATCACATTACAATCCACTTGATCCATTCACTGAACTATTTCAGATTAAACAGAATTATATTCATAATAATTGTAATATTACTATAAAAGGTATGTTTCTCTTTATTTTATTATATTGATATATATGATTAATATATAGAAATAAAATGTACTAGTTCTGTATTACGGATCTATTGTGCCAATACGGGACTAGTAAATTTATCATAAATAACCTTATGAATGACGTGATCAGAATTCCGAACTGTTTGCCAACTTCAAGCTTTACGATCCCTCTTTGTAACAAAGATGTAGATCTCACTTCAATTAACATGCTTAATTTACTACAATAAATATGGCAAGCTAATAAATATCTTGTCTTTATTAATTTAAAAGTTTTTGGATTGCTTCTGATAGTCAAATTTCTACCACCAGATTAAAAATAAGAAAGAAACTACAAAAAAAAAACTCAGAGAGATTTATTTGTAAGGTTAATAAAATGAAATATACTTTTATTTGAAACGACCAGAATACAATTGTTTTATTCCCCAGGTAAATCTAAAAAGTAATTGGTTTAGTTAATTCTTTTAACGAACAAACCTTCCTTAATGATTCCTTTAAATTTTACAATTGAATCTTTTTAAAAAAATTCTGGGTTCCTTTTTCAAGAGCGTATGATATCGAGTAATATTATTGATTTTGAAATAATCTTAACGCCTTATGCATAAATGCCTTGTAGCGTAATACAATAAAAAAAGTGTGCATGTGTGTGTGTGTCACAGAGGCTTGGTGTACTTTTGGCGATAAATTGAGTGCTTCGAACAAACCGTTTCTGTGTCATAGAAAATATACCGTTTTAGATATTTGGTGTTAATTATTATTAATTTAAAGTAATTTTATTATTGATTGTTATTTGTTATTACAGATTGATAAAATATATTTTTTTAAAAAGGCAAAATTTAATTAACAATTACTCAAAGGTAAATAACAAATAGGTGTACTTAGAAGGTTACATTATGCCCAAACCCAAACTTTAAATAATAATACTCTCCAACGTTCAATTGGTAGTTTTATAATTAGAGTAACTGATGTAGCTCATTTGAATAAGACGTTATAGAAAACTATGTTAGCAGTGAAAGCGTAGACTCAAAAGGTACAAGGATATACAAAAAAAACTAAAAAAAAACCGAATGTTCCAAAGCCAATAGAATTTAAAACACGTTTTTGACTAATACCCGTTTACATACTTACGGTATGATGGAATGTTTTATTGGTCAAGTGTTTAGCTTCTAAGGCTGTCTCTTGTTATCCTTTGCTTAACGTCAGGCCTGTATAAAAGTTATTAGGTTTTACTTTCAGAAAGCAGTAACAGCCCAGAGTTTGAAGGTTAGCAGCCTTCATTACCGTTCCTTAGAAAAGAAGGAAAACATCATGAAGGAACATGGGTATAACGCCGCTTTATAGGAGATCATTGGAATGAGCCATAACATAAGTATTTAGGTTCATTCCAATATCCCTTCCTTAAAAGGACGCCTTGTGGCATTTACGAGGTGCTATTTTATTTCTAGACTAGACAGCTTTGGACCAACCTCTGCCATCACGTATAATAAATAATTCGATTTGTATTATTGGTTTTTGAAAAAAATCTTAAACGTGAATTTATTCCAACATCAATCCAGCATCGTAGTATATTCGAGATAGAAGAAGTCCGACTACCAGTTGTTTGATAATTTCATACTATTATCGAACTCCGGTGTGGTAAGAACATCTGAATCTCAACCGCAGATTGTGAATTAAATACTGTATTATCATATTCTTCATTTTTTTTTTCATAATTAACCTCGTGTTTGGTGGTGAAGGAAAATATCCCAAGATATCCCAAGATAACCGAGGATAAGGTTAGGCAGATTTAGCCCAGCCTTGGGGCTTGTACGAGCCGTTATTATAACTTTTACTGTTGAATTCTCAATTCTCCGTTCAGTTAAAATGTAAACGCTACACAAATTTATTTGGCTCGACGTCAAATAAGTTGGCGTATCTTTTAAAAGCTCTGATAAATATTCCGGATTCCTCTCGTCCAATCGTTTGCCCAACCAATTTAGTAATTGCTTTTATGCCTTTGAAAGAACGGTTTGTGTAAAGTATTTAAAAGATTTCGTACCTTTGCTGAAGATTTCCTTAAAAATCAAGGACCTTGAATTGAAAGTTTATTTGATTGGAGCCATTCGCGAGCAAGTATAAACTTGTTTATGTATTAGAGTATTTATATAAATAAATACTCTAATACATAAACTCCAAAAGCGTGTTTCCTATGTACAATTTTCTCTGTATAAGGGAATGAAGTTATGTTTCAATTAAAAATACCGCTGTGAGTAGATAGATGGTAGGGTTTTGTTGCAGGTCCATCGGGGAAGGTACTGCCGTTCATCACGTCATAATCCATCTATGAACAACAACAGTTTCTATATTCTTTTTCGGTTTCAATTTGAATGGTAAGTGAGCCAGTGTAACTGCAAGCTTGAGGTACAAAATATCTTTATTTTTAATGGCTTAGTTTTGCAGATGAGGAAACGGGGGAATGGGGAAATTTACCTTATATTAGGAAGTCATCACTGCCCATAGACATTGGCCCGTAAAAAATGAATCATTCCTTACATCGACAATGCACCACCAACCTTGGGAACTGAGATGTTTTGTACCTTGAACCTCGAACATAACAATACGAAGTATTACTGCTTGGCGGTAGAATGTAGTACCTGGTCAAACGGACTTGCACAAAGCCCTCTCCGGATACATTATGTAACAAGATTAAATTCAATTTTAAGTTACTATAAGTATGAACCTTTAGTGACCTTTATAACTTATAGGTTATACCGAGAAGCATCAACAGCAATTTTTATATTTTATTTCTTAATTTAAATCCATAATCAACTGTATAATAAAACTTATATATTCTTTATGACAATTAATGAACATGAATTATTTTTATCATGAATTTATTAGTTTATTGTGTAATAATCCTTATCTACTAATATTGTTTTATAAGTTTCTTTATTTAAAAAACAAGTAAGTCAAAATATCTGCAGAATCTTATCGTAAAAGCTATAAATGTATTGCAACACGTGAAACAATAATTATATGATTCAGATTTGTGTAACATAGATTAAACGCGTGTATAAACGAGTACGACAGGTAAAATTAAAAAAAAAAATGGATAAAAGGTGTGTACCCACTATGACATCTCGTACTTTTACTATAATTATTTACGTATATTTTCTTGTCGGTTCTTCTCGGTAGAACCTACATTCCGAACCGGTGGTAGCGTTACTTTAAATAGTTTGTTAAATGACGATTCAAAAGTGCTTGTAAAATCCTACTTGAATAAATAATACTTTGATTTTGATTTATGACCGTACTATAAACGTATCAGGTACGGAAACAAGAATCTCACTATAGCGCACACGAATCTAAGGCGCAAAGCGATATGAGTACTCGTAGAAGCCTGTTCTATCAGTTATAAAACTATGTCCAATAGACTACATTTGGAGGGTGACTTGTTAAATAATGCTATCTTCTTCTTACAGGTCAAATCATTTAAGAAAGAAAGAGAAAAGTCTGTGTTTAAATATACAGTCGCTAAACAATGTCAAAAGGCCGGTGTTTTACAATGTATTTACAAATGTTTGACACAACAGAACTCAACTTGTTTGCAACCACATCAGGAGCAAACTAATCTCCTGTTAGTCGATTGCATATAGTCGGTTAATCTTTTTTGGTTTTACAACAAAATCACTAACAAGATTCAAAATTCCTTTGATGACATATTAAAAATAAAATATAAGGAACATTTGTGTGGTTATAATAAAAATGGTAAACTTATGAATGATAGCACACCTTGGAAATGAAACCATCGCCTCCTGACATTTTTTTTTTAATTTATAATTTACGTAATACTCGGATTCGTCGCTGACTGCATAATTCGAAAGAATTAACTATTATATTTTAACTTATTACGTTTCAGTATTAAGTTCTGAATGATTTGACGTTTGTGCAAATAGACAATATTCCAATACGATGCTTAAATAACAAAATTATAGTTGTTTATATCGAATATATTGTTTACGATATTATTTTACAAGCAAAGTCCTCTATCATAATACTTTTTTTTATGATATCGGTAAGTGGACGAGCAAATGGGCCACCTGATGGTATGTGGTCAGCACCGCCCATAGACAATGGCGTTGTAAGAAATATTAGCCAGTCCTTACATCACCAATGCGCCACCAACCTTGGGAACTAAGATGTTACGTCCCTTGTGCCTGTAGTTACACTGGCTCGCTCACCCTTGAACCCGGAACACAACAATACTGTGTACTGCTGTTTGGCGGTAGAATATCTGATGAGTGGGTGGTATCAACCCAGACGGGCTTGCACAAAGCCCTACCACCAAGTAAACTACTAAAAATAAGTAAAGAATTAAAATAAATAAAATACTAAATAATAAAACCTAATAATACTAAAACCTTCTTCGAAACTCGCTGTATCTTCTGCTATTCTTTACACCCATATGGTACCGTCACACGGCAATACATAGTGTTGTATGCCAGATTGAAGGCTGACTGAGTCTGTATGTCTAGCATATGGGTCATGACATCTTAGTTCCCGAGGTTGACGGCGCATTATGGTGGTGGTGATCCCTTGCCATAAGGTGCCCTATTTTCTCGACCAAATCAATAAACAAAAAAATTTAATTTATATTTATTGATTTATTTAATTTACGTCTCCGACGAAAGATAAACACTAAATACATATTCTTAAAATTAAACAATATAAGGGTTACAAGTTGTGTGCTCCTTCAATTATAGGAGACCACAGCATGCACTAAGCTTAAGCAAAAAAAAAACAGCTTAAATACAATATAATAATACAAACAATTTATAATTATAATATAAAATAAATATAAATTTTATGTAAGTAGCTATATTAGGTTTAATAATTGTTCAATTTGGTAGTATTATAAAAAAAAAGTCTCTACATATGTTTTTTTAAGGAGGTTCCGGTTTCCTAATAAATATGTATTCGATCACAAAACATTATATCATAATACTATACTTTATTTGAATTGTACAAATATTTTGAACAAACTTTCATATCCCGTATGGTCTAGTGGCTAGGATACCTGGCTTTCACCCAGGAGGCTCGGGTTCGATTCCCGGTACGGGAAATCTATTTTTAAATATTTTTTGCAAAAATATTAATTTTAAAATTATTAATACATTTCAGTCAAACCAATACTTATTGAAGTCGTTATTTTTTGACTTTTTAAAGGACTTAACGAAAAAAATCGCATTTTTTAAATATATCACTAAGTTAGAGATAGACTTCAATTGTTAGAAAAATAAGTTTAAAAAGAGAAATACAGAGCAAATAATTTTACTTCAAAAATATATTTAAATTATTTTATACATATATATAAATCCACCAATTTTTGTGTTTATTGCGTTCGGACAGACACACAGACGCAATAAGGGGACTTTGTTTTATAATATGTAGTGGTATTTAAATACTTACTTTATATTGTCATGAAGATTTTTTTTAATTATTATAATTATACATAGTAACGAAATATCTACGCGTCACGCTGTATCAGGGGGTGGAGAGCGGGGGCGGAGGCTGAATATGACGGCATAAGAGAGCGTCATGGCATTCGCCGTTACGGCATACGCATCGATACCAAGGCAATATGATGGACAATAAATATTTTTAATTTAAATACTTTATAGATATATATATATTCTTAAATAATACTAGCGATGCTTCAAAATAATTAATCAATTACTAATATCCCTATTTCCCTCCTTCCCCCTCAAGCTTATCTCTTGTGTTATATATATATACATGTCGGAGGAGCAGGATGCCGAACAGTTGGGTTCGGGGATTGATCCGACATTTGGAAGAATCATAATAATATCAAAGGATTACAATAATTAATCTCGATTAAGAGCAAATGGGTTTGCAAGCAACCATCGCATACGAGTAGCTTGTCAAAACATAACGGCTCGCGTTGCCATGACACTTACAACTACGTTCGGGGTGACCCGCTCTTAAAAGTAAATCAGCCGTCAAACATTATTGCCAACTACTCGATTCAAGTAATCGCGCCCCGTTATACATATAAATAAAATTTTCTACCAAACATACTGCTTTATAAAGTTTTATACATACACCGTTTTGAATCTTGCTCGGAAAATACAAACTAATATTACCTAACCAGGAGTTAGGCTTTATAATTAGAAACTCTACCATGAGTCTATACGATAGAAATTCGCAAGCGAACAGTGGGTAGAGCAACTACTGGTTATTAAAAGAGCTAACACATAAACAAATGCATGTGTTTTTTTCACACGTGTTTAAAATTCGAATTGCGTGTTTAAACAGCTTTGTAGCGTTTAGTGATTAGTCTAAGTCAACATTTATTCACTATAGAAACCTTAAACTCGGTTATTAATTGTCGACCAACGTTTCGGCGATAATCACGTCGGATCTGAGAAAAATCCGTGGAACATGTCTTTCATTCCCAAGATGTGCAATTGTATAAAGTCTAAAGGTTATGTTGGGAGGTGTTAATTATATTATCTATGTTTTATTAGCTTTAAGATTATTGATTATTAAAATACTTCGACACATTTTGACCTATCAAGAAACAAAGCCTAAAATATTACTCAGCCGAAATTTATAGAGCATTTTTCGATATATTACGAAAATTAAATCAAAGCATTAAATATTAATTAATTACTATCGAATATTGGCCGAATTTCAATAGTAATATCTTGAATGATTTTTAAAAGCATAAGACTTGTCGTTTTGTATATGTAGGGAAATTTGATTACATTGTCGACAACAATACCTCAAACAATTAAACAATCCAAAAAAATGTCAAAAAAGTCGTTTCATTGGTAGTTATTTAAGTTTACGTGTGTCAATATTGGCAGTGCGAACGAAAACTATGATTCTTTAATTTTATTTTATAATAGTTGTCGCCCGCAACGTGCGTTTTAGTTGTTGGTCGGTAGGTGTCAGGCAAAAAAGCCTTCCATCTCAAATATCATCAAATTCGGCTTAGTATTTGGTCCGTAAAAGACCAAAAGACGGACAGAGTTAATAATAATAGTAATAATTTATTTATTCACACACCCAAGAAAACCAATGTACACAATTTTTACGCCTATTAATTTTTTATGTTATTAGTAATTTATTTTATATAAATATTAGCTTTCTGAACTAACTAAGGCGAGAAGCTATGTGGATATAAACCGGCTATCATGGTATGCGGAGGAATGAGGACCATGTTGTGAGGAAGGTCTTGAGCATGGACATGGATGGATGAAGAGGAAGGGGACGACCAAGGAAACGATGGATGGATTGCGAGAAAGAAGCTATGGCTGGAAAAAATATTACTTGTAAGATGACGTCCGACAGAGAAGTATAAAATAAGACATTTTGCGCGGACCACCAAATAAAATTGGAATAAGGGCAGGAGGATGATTATGATGATAAACTACTTCTCCATATAAACTTTACCATCTTAAATCTCACATCTATTACGCACATATATTTAAAAAACGGGTACAAAGCTCTTTCGGTTATTAAAACCAATATAATAACAAACGTAACTTTCCAAGAGAGGCTCGTGGTAGAGGCAAAGGCTTTAGTTGTATACTGTAACGAAACAGTTATGAGTTGTACAAGTTACGTAACTGAGCGAGGATTGAATTAATTGAATTGTACGTGATACTATTGTGAAGTTTATGTATGGAGACATTAAATATGAGGATAGTTTAGAGTAAATATAATGCGTGGCAATCGAAAACAATCGTATTATTAACGAAATAGTTCAACAAAAGTAATTTGATCCAAATAATACTTTAAGTTTATAATTTATTACGAACTAATAAGAATCAATAAACTAAAAACTAAATATGATGTTTCTAATGAAGCAATATTTGCAAGTAGCGTGGTTGTGGTATTAAATAAATAAGTTTATGGAATCATACTTATGATTCCTCGTCGTGTTTTTGTTTTTTTTTTTCGAATCGAATTTCGTGAAAATTAGAGTTAATTCTACCATGCTGTTCCAATATCGTTTGATGGATTCACGTGTGACATAATATATAAACACAAATAACGTACATAAAATTTAGTAGTGATTGGGTTTGAACCCGCAATTATCGCTTAAGATGCACGCGTTCTAACCACTTAGCTATCGCGGCTTCTAATAAGACCAACACTGTATTATAGACTGTTTTAAAGCGGTCGGTCATATTCGTAATTATTCTGAATTACTGTATGATATTTTTTAATTGTAAAGCCTGATTTCCAGCTTGGTCTTATGGCACAAGTCAACTAGTCAGGTCAATTAAAATATGTTCAGTTTTTCGGTTGAATAATCAAATCGAATGAGGGAATAGAGAGTTCACTTGTGTTATGTTCTGGTTATGGTCGGTCCAAAATTGATCTGAAGATCAGTTCTCATAAAACTACAATTACATTTTATTCAAATAGACACCAATCACCGTTCTAATTTAAAAAGTAAATTTTAAGCGATTCAGAATTAAGGCTTCACAAGAAAATTAATAGTTATATTGATGAAAACATCGGTGATATAAATAATAGATAATTATAATTATACATATATTCGTGTGCTGGAAGAAATATGAACTATTCCTTACATCGCCAAGGTTCCACTGACCTTGGAAACAAATATGTTATCCCCCTTGCGCCTGTGAATACACTGACTAACTAACCCTTCAAACTGGACAACGATGCTTAGTATTGCTGTTTAGCGGTAGAATATCCAATAAGTGAGTGACAAAGATGGACTGTCACAAAGCCTACCAGCAATAATAAATGTTCGATTAATAAACAATTCACACATGCTGTCGAAAGCAATAATCATTTATTGGCTTCTTTTATTGCTATAGAAGAATATGAAGACAATATTTTACGAGCATCCATTGTTGTAAACGTCGACGTAGTAGATTCTTCTATAATTAATATCATCAATAATCAAGCTAAATAATCATAAAACTTACGACTTGATTTTATATCTATAGAAACGTAACTGTACTAAACCAATATATAAAATCAAATTTATACCAGAAGATGAAAAGTATTTCGGAGAAGGCTTTAGTATATGTACTTAATATTAAAATTACTGACTGACATACGACGCACAGTCAACATGCAGCCGGCAGGTTTAGCGGGATGAAATTTTGCACGGGAATTCCATATAGAACATTTAGGCGACCAATAAATTTTTTTTTTCCAAAATTCATCACCTAATTGAATTTATGATGTAAATTTGTTTGTCATCTTTGAGAGGTAGAAATATGAGAATCGGTTTGTAACCATCTGGTTACGGGGGAAATATAGTTGATGCAGTGATTGTTAAAATGAATCATAAAAGAGGGTGAAATTGGTTATGAAAGTTCATGTAGAAGTTCTGCAATTTTTTAATTGAAAAATTGAAAAATATGGAAACTTAGAAACTTAGAAAATTAGACATCTGTTCATGTTACAGTATCATTACAGCGGTTTTAAATATACATCCTATAAAAGGGTTAAGGAGAGATTTAAGCTTTATAGGGAACAGAGGTAAAAAAATTAAGTTTGGACTATTGTCGAGACGTGAATTTGGTATTCTTGTGTTAAATAATTTATTTAATTTCAAACGCAAATCAACCAATGTTATTTCGACTGTCCAATATCATAGCTTAAACCCGAAACTTTGCCGCCTGCAGCCTTACAGGCTGTTAAATAATAAGCCAGTAAATATTTCATAAAATATCTATATGATACAATGTATGTATCGAGAAAATACAGCTAAATCATTTTCTATTTTAAATTCTATACCATGACACATTTCGTAAAATATCTTAATCAAAAGATCTCGCAAATGACATCAACATTTCAAGTCACTATAGAAAAGACAGTTCGAAATGTCGAAGCTAACATATAACTTATCGAAGTCTTATGTTGATGGGATAAGACTTAAAATTGCTCAAAATATTCATGCTTGCCTCGTACGATATTTTGGTGTGCGGTATTAGCTTAAGCGATTTAAGAAAGATAAAAACTTCAATTATGTTTGTCAATTATGTATATATATAATGTCATATCAATTTTACTTTACAACAGTTACAATTGGTTACTTCACACCAGATACGATGCTCCAGGGCTCAACTCAGAATTCCTTAATAGAAAACCCCAATGATTTGAGTACTAGAGGGCCAAGTGTAACACTTTTAGTGTTGCGTGGATAAGCGAGCTCGCTGGGTATCACCGACCCATCATTTTTATTATATCTACTCATCGATACTGTAAATTTCTTTTAGACACAGAAGTGGGTAGAGCTGAACATCATCACTTCACCAATTATTTTTTAATAAAATGAAATAAAATTATTCTTCTCAGATATCTACAATAGGATTGCAAGACGTTCGCTTCTATCCAACCTGCGTAATGTTTTTTTCAAGCGATTCAAGTGTTATCTATGTAGCTCTATACTTCTTCTGGCGCATTATAATTAAAACTACACGATGAAGTTGCTCGCTAAACTGTCAATTAACTGTCAACTCGAACTAGACAACTTCACGTTTTATGTTATTTAATAATGCTTATTTTATTATTATTTTTCTTGGTGGTAGAGCTTTGTGCAAGCCCGTCTGGGTCGGTACCACTCACTCATCAGTTATTCTACCGCCAAACAGCAGTGCTCAGTATTCTTGTGTTTCGGTTTGAAGGGTGAGTGAGTCAGTGTAACTGCAGGCACAAGAGACATAACATAGTTCCCAAGGTTGGTTGCGCATTGGCGATGAAAGGAATGGTTAATATTTCTGCACCATTGTCTATGGGCAATGGTGATCTCTTACATCATCAGGTGGCCATTAGCTCGTCCAACAACCTATATCATAAAAAAAATATATATAAAAATATTTAAACTGTGCTTGTTTTAATTTGTGACTATTATTATATAGATTATGTTTACCATAATTTTATTGTAATTATGGTAAACATAATGTATATATTTAATATATATATATATACGCGTTTTATTATATAAGTATAAGTAAATTTTTCTTATAAAATATTTTATAAGAATATAACCCGCTCTCACTGTAGACGAACCAAGCGTAAATGACACCATCTTGCAACGGAAATTATCAGCTATACGGCAAATGGTTTAGATACGCTTATCTGCGTGCCGCAAACTACCTCGACTTCATTTCTTGATTTCAGATAGTCCATAGTCATTACTGTTATGATCTTGAGCGGGTTAGTTCGATATTGGTTTAAGTTTAGGTTTCGAGTAGACCCAACTCAATATAAATCCATTTGACATATACGTAGCCTATGCAAATATCGAAATGTTGTCGACTTTTCTAGAATCGTTTTATTCATAGCGAACTCAGTAATGGGGTTTAATAGAAAGGTTTTTCAAGCTGATGTTTACTCCAGCGAGAGTGTAAACACTTTTTGATAAATTGACTACAGTAAAAGTATATCAATCGATCTTTATATTGCAGAATTTATAAGATAGCACCAGTGCCTAAATTAATACAAACATATATTATGAAATTTAAATGTTCGTAAGCAAGTTTCTGCAAAAAAATTAACATTTATACTAATAATAACCAAGGTCCAAGACGTATACATTTTTATAAGAACGCTTAAAAAAATATTATATTTAAAAATAATCGTTAATTACCAGGCTTGTTTGATATAGGATATTTCTAATAGACTTTAATGATTACATTTTGGGAATAAAACGAAGCCCTCCGGGCATCTTAGTAATTTCATACAAAACCAATTATTTCATTGAAAAAAATATGTATTCTTTCTGAATTCCTGTTACCGCACTTCTGTGCTAGTTCTTTCAGAATATGTAATAATCAATATATATATATTTTTATGTTATAGGGGGCTAACGAGCAGGAGGCTCACCTGATGGAAAGTGATTATTACCACCACCCATGGACATCTGCAACACCGGTGGTCTTGCACCTGCAAGCACCTGCGTTGCGGGCCTTTAAGGAAGGAGTACGCTCTTTTCTTGAAGGTACCCAAATCGTATCGTTCAGGAAAACCGCCGGCGAAAGCTGGTTGCACAGAGTAACACTAACTTACTAAATTATGTACTTTAGTATAGAAGTGTAGCTTCAAATTTTACTTTACTATATTATGATATATAGCCGAAATGGCCTAGAGATTGTGGGTTCAATCCCAGACAAGCATTATTTGAATTTTCTAGTTTTCCAATTAAGCTTATAATTTACTAGCGACTCGCACTGGCTTCGCACGGGTATGCTGATACTAAACATACTATAGTATGTCTTAATATACAACGTTCACAGTTTTTCTGTCAAAGCCAAAGTCAAAAATCTTTATTCAATATGAAAGTGTCACACTTACTTTAAGGCGTACAATACTGTAGTACATTATTTTGATCTATCTCGTAGGTTCAGGCAGCGTTTGCAATGTAAGCGCAAAAAATGTGTTTACTTACGACATCACTTTAGAAACCTCTAAAATTATCAGTGTTTCTCTACTATATTGTGCATGTATTATACATACAAACATTCCTCTTGAAACAATCTATTTATTGAAAAAAACCGCATCAAAATCCTTTGTGTAATTTTAAAGATCTAAGCATACATAGGGACGAATAAGCGACTTTGTTTTATATTGTGTAATGATAATGATTTGTGGTCGACGGTGAAGAAAACATCATGAGAAAACCTGCGTGTGCGGGATGATCCCCCAACCAATGGAATAAGGTTCAAGCCTCCACCTCTAAAAGGAAAAGAGGTTTAAGTCCTTCCTCTGTTTCGTATCTATAGAAACAGTTTATTCAAAACGTATATCATATTTCCTTCCTTCTTCTTTGGGTGTATTTTTGTTTAAGAAAGATTAATTAATATTTTAATATGATAAACAATATATATTTATCACTGAATAACAATAGAATGTAATAAATCCAATCAAGGCCAATTTGGAGGATGACTTAACATTTCCACGAACGCGTTTCTATTTTCTCTTTTGTGTTCAGCTAATTTTTCCGTATCTGCTTCGCTCCGTTCTCAAAATAAATGTCCGAGTGCAGGTTTCCTATGGTATAATAACAACGATTTAATTCCTATAGGAATAAAAATAAATAAAGTAAATAAAGCAAATAAAGCAAATAAAGCAAATAAAGCAAATAAAGCAAATAAAACAAATAAAGCAAATAAAGCAAATAAAGCAAATAAAGCAAATAAAGCAAATAAAGCAAATAAAGCAAATAAAATAAATAAATAATAATTTAAATAATAATTTAATTTTCCCAATTATATTTTACACTTGATTGATATTACAAAATATCGACAGAAGCAAGGTTTACATTGTGTAAGCAAATTCAATAGATCAGATAATGTTTTTTTCTACCGTGGAAATGAACAAGAGCTCCAATGGTCAAGAAATGCCGTTATCAACACAGATATATTATGCATACACTAGCTGTGCCCGCGACTTCGTGCGCGTTGTTTGAATTTAAGTTATTTGAATATTGTAGCTTGATTTCATTTTTATTATATACATAATTCTAAAATAAAAGTAGCCTAAGTTACTCCTTATTACATCCGCTATCTGCCAGTGAAAGTCCCGTCGAAATCGGTTCAGCCGTTCCAGAGATTAGCCGGAACAAACAGACAGACAGACAGACAAAAATTGTATGGTATATGTACCGTGTATACATACCTATGCATTTAGTAAAAATAGGTTATTTTAATATTACAAACAGACACTCCAATATTATTGTATGTATTGATTTGTGTACATAAATATATTTAAATGGTTCATCCGGTTTGTGAAGGTCAGCTGGTAAATTGTTAAACATAATTACAAAAGTACAGTATAAGCTGGACAATTGAAACACAATTCCATTGTCTTGGTCACGCTAGCGGGATATCAATTTGAAAGAGATTGTGATTGCTCTCATTGTGTGACCAATAACTGATCAGCTTAAGATCGGCAAAATAAAGTCTTTGTTTGGGTATAATTACGGCTAACTGGTGGCTTGATATAAATCCACAAATCCCGAATTCCTGGGCCCAAACCCCATGTCGGGCCGATAAAAAAATATTGGGTTTTCCTATTTTGGGTTATATTTGGTTTATCTATACCAATATTATTAAACCACTGTACCGATTTAGATAAAATTTGGTGTGAAGATAGTTTGAGTCCCGGAAAAGGACATAGGCTATTTATGTAATTCAACTCTCGAGGGGATGAAATGTGTGGTGACGGTGAGTTATTGGTAAAGTTTAAAAAAAAAAGCTTAGCTGCAGGTTCGGTTAGTTCTGTCTATATATAGAACCGGAAAAGACGATTTTCGCAGCAGTGTACAGTACACATAATTTTACTGTAGCTCATTAATCATATTTTCTCAATGTTTAAACACAAAAAACTGATCATAATATTTAGAGAAGAGTCACGATAGCCAGAACATGAATCACAGGTTCAATTTCGAGTGCAAGAACGATCTATGGACCGATTTGCCCGGAAGTGGATCGATTATATACTTCGTATAGTTAACCACTTAACGCTAAGGAAACTTTATTATAAATTTCATTGTTTCTCTTAATAGATTCACTTTATATCTGAATCACGTTTCTTCTGTTATTTTAGGTTCCTTAAGGGCCTTGTAACATTAAAGAGAGTTTATTTAGGATGCGAATTTATTACTAGCGCGGATTTTATGAAGATTGTACGCTTTGTAAGTGGAATTCCTAACGAGCGTACGTTACTTAGAATTATCGGTCTCGATTATTTTGATATATAATTTAAATTATTTACTAGAATTAATCAAAATAATAAGGAAGAATACTTTAAAAAATGAAGCTTTTGCGTAAAAAGAAATATGTATTCGTTTTATTATTATTGCTCTACAAACAAACTGTTCGTGATGTGCTGTTGCTGTGTCTCATTCCTTACAAGTGTTATGTCATTTTAATGTGCCTGCATTTTATTGCCAGCTATATTCATGAGTAGACAGACAGGATACGTTATAAGCAAAGTGACATTTGACACTATTAAATGTATTTTTAAAATACCTCTGAAACACCAGTGTCATAAATAACCTGAACAATTCTTAAAGCCTTCTCAAATATTTTGTGCACTTCTTTTTAAATAAATTATTTAATTACCTGCCAATTACATTTTTAATAAACGCACCCAACATAAATTTATTTTATGTATTATATACATACATATATATATATACCTAGAAATCCTTTAGCGGTGGTAGGTTCACTTAATATAGTTTGTTGAGTGACGATTCAAAAGTACTTGTAAAAGCCTACTTGATTAAATTATATTTAGATATTTTTGATTTTTAATATTTTAAAAGCAATAAAACAATTATTGCTGAGTTTTTTTTTCAGACATTGTGATATTGTTTTTAGATGAATATAGAAACACATGTTTCCTGACAGCTTCGAATGGATTATGTAGGTGTCTTCTTAAGCCAGTCAATCACTCGCGTGACACGCTCTTGAGTTTTCATGCACATTGCATTAACGTTCGAGTTAATCGAATACATATTAAAAATCAATATTCAACATTATTGCAGACTATTTGACTGCTTCGCTGGTGAAGTGGCTTATAACGTACGTCTTAATAGATAGGCCGTGACCTTGGGGCAGCGGACGCGTGAGGCCTCGCGTATTCTGTTTCAAGCGATCCTGAGGAAAACAGTAGCAGTGATGGTCTCGAGCTGCCGTACGCACTTTTCATCACCAAGGGCCCGGGCTCCATAAAAATGGTTAATGTTTTTAACGTTACAGATCGCATGGTTTAAAGGTTAGGTTAGGTTAGCCAGTGTAACTACAGACTTTTCTTTATTTTTACAATTATTAAAAAAAGTCGAAATCTATTTCACGCCACGAGAAACTATATTTAAATTCGTACAAACAATTTAAACAAAATTGATAAACATACATCCGAACATATGTCCTCTGCTTAATGCTATGAGTAAGATGCGCTATGCAAAATTATTGCACACTGTATGTAAGATTTACTTCACATCTAGACATTCTGTGCGAATACAAACTTGATAATTTAATTAATTAATTAACGGTAATAAATTAAATCTGAGCGACAGAACATCTGCACGTTGGGCTACGATGTACTGAAAATACAGACACAGAACATTGATTCGATTAGAAGTGGCTAAGACTAGACTAGACTAGACTAGACTAGACCCTATTAAACGTAATATAGTCAAGGTTACTCAATAAATAAAATAAGAAGATAAAATATCGAACAACGTAGAGCTAGTAGGCAGTAACGTATTAAATATTCATCGTAGAACAAGATCGTGAATAACCACAAAAAAAAACACGGCTCAAAATAGTGTATCGCTGTATGTTGGCATTTGTAGCTTCATAACTGAGATACTATATCAGTTTAAATTGTATAGCCCTAATGTTGAATAGAATGTTCTCCTGACCGATTAGGGTTCATAAGTGCTCATAGACATTGGCATCTGAAAACGCCATGCGTCACCAAATTTTATGTCCATCGTGCCTATAGTTGGCTGATATTGGCCTGACTTTGGCTCACACTTCTAACTAGAACGTAATAATAATAAGCATTACTGTTTGGCGATAGACTATGTGATAAGTCGAACCTACCCATATGGACTCAATATATATTCTGTAATGTTATGTATGTACGGAAAAATATTAATGATTTTATGAGAAAATGTGATACTCATAGCATTGGTACAAGGAACAAACACAATCTTGTTACTCCTGTTACTCGACTGCATAGAGTCAGTGACTCTTTTGTGGGACAATGTATATGGTTCTACGACAGGATCTCAGAAAGCGTTCAAAATGCATCTGTTGCCAAATTTAAGAAAAATGTAAAGGAACAGTTGAGTGCGAAAGGTTATTATACAATTAGTGAGTTTATGATTGTTAGCACACCTTGGGAATGAAACGATCGCCTCCTGGCAATTTCTATTCATATTATGTAAATAAAAAAATTGACAAAAAGAAGACCTTTCTTTCACCGGTTCTTCGCAGGTTAATTTCTTTTCCGAATCGGTCGTAGTGTTTACTTTGACTATCAATAAGTAAGTGTAATGATTCTATATTGAATAAAGGAATTTGAATTTGAGTGTGAGACTTGTACATAACAATCGTACATCGCTACCATTTTTATGAATTCGCTGTTCTAAGGACTCAACATCGGGTTACTTCGTGCAATAATTAAAAGTTACATCTAACAGAGTCTGCTTATTTACTATACAAGGTATCTTAACTTATGATAGTTTTTCAACATTATTTATATTCTTTGAACTACATCAAAGATAAAAAAATACAGGATATGCAATACATAGTAAAAAATAAGTTTAATATATACTACAGACCTTATAAATAGATGTATGTATTATTCAAAAATTAAAAAAATATCGTAAAAATTTACTCACAAAATTTATATAAGTGGTTGATATACATAAATAGACCGAATGCTAAATTATAACACTATCAAAATAATAATATATACTTGTAAATTTAAAAATCAATACTTCGTTTCGTTTATAAGTAGCTTAACATGGACTTCTAGATTTGTTGACATAATAACTCTGTCACACATACATGTGAAGCATCATCGTAAAAGCCTTGACAATTATAAACCGCGCCATGTTTTTTTAGTCTTCTACATTTTCTTTCATCAAGTAAAGTGCTTAATCAAGCTAATTTTTAAAGCAACTTAAGTAATTACAGCATTGCCTTGCTTATTTCTACTATGATATACAACCAAAATGTTCGTGTTACGCCTTCAAATGTGTATTAGATATTAATATATCAAAACGCTCCTCATGATCTCCATCTCAATCAAGATAAGCCATTTGTATATTATTTTCTTAAGAAATTACAAAAACATAATATAAAAATTATGAGGAACAAAGTCGATTCGTCCCACTATAATATTGGACAACATTACATACACTGCTCTGATTCCAATGTAAGTAGCTAAAGCACTTGTGTTATGGAAAATCAGAAGTAACGACGGTTCCACAAACACCCAAACCCAAGACAACGTAGAAAACTAATGAACTTTTTCTACATCGACTCGGGCGGGAATCGAACTCGAGACCTCGGAGTGGCGTACCCATGAAAACCGGTGTACACACTATTCGACCACAGAGGTCGTCTACTCGTATGAACAGTGACACATTACCACAGTCTATAAAATGCAGGATTCAATTTACTAAACTCCACCACGGAGGTCGTCAAATATGGTGGCGTTCGAAATTCCCGCCAACTATCGGATACGGCGCTTGACCAAACGGACCAACTGTCAAATCTTGTTTCCTCGTAATTTAAAAGATGGCGCTAGCTATGCGCTGTCACGTGTTATAAATATACGTCCGAACGCAACAAACTGAAAATTAAACAAACGGAATTTGAAACTGTTTTCACCAATGGACAGAGTTTTTCATGGGGAACTGTTAATATTTCTTACATAAACAATGTATGTAGCTGTTAACAACTTATGATGGGAAGTGACTACCACCGGCCATGAGCAACACCTTGCAAATGGGCTTGCTTAAGAAAAAGAAATGAAAACTTCACAAATACACATGCAAAACCATATTAATCAGCATTACTTATTTAAAAGTATTATGATTTTTATTAAAAGCAGAATGATAATTGCTTTTTCAATTTACACGACAACAGCCATATTTTATTTTTAATAAATCGTTTTAATTGTCAGCAAGTTTATACACGAATATAACTTTCCATATTCATTTTAAGTGCATATTAAATCTGTTTTCGTTTGAGCGATTTCTCCGTATTTACAGTGAAACCACAAAAAATATAAATCAATAAAAAAAAACGAGAGATCAGAATGTTGATTCTACAGAGAACAAGAAACTCTTTTACACAAATAAACTTATGTAAGTATAAAATTGGTATGTTAGTAAAATATTTTTTTTTTCAACCAATAAGGCGCGCTCGTCTCTTTCAAATGATTACTAACGGCGATGATTTATATATGAATGACGCTCTGCTTACGAAATATCTTAGTGTGTGTGAGACCACTAATACAATAAGATATATATATCTATATATATATCTATGTATTGTGTTGACTAAGTAACGTCAAGATAAACGGACAAAAAAGCGTATTTTTTTACAGTCGTCTCAGCTACTTTTCATCAACACAAAACAACGAAGATTATATTATTCAGGACACACATGCAAAAACGTAGAGAGTAGCAGCTGAAAATGACGTCATACAACCTGCCGTCACAGCATACGGAACGGTCCCATAAGGTCCACCAATACATTTTTAACATGGAAATCATCAAATTAATTTTGTACGCATTAAATAGCAATAGTCTCTACGATAGTTAGTCAGACACTTTGCTGCCAGTTAGCCGACTTAGTTTTGTAATTTCAATAAAAACAGCTCGATCATTCGTTTACAACGCTTGTGAAAATATAATCTCTTATTTTATAGCACTCTCTTTATACGATCGTAAACTCTCATTATTTTCCAAAGCGTCAGCTTAGGGACGATTTTATTATATTTATCGCCATAAACAAAACATTAAGTGGCACGGGGCCACACTTTTAAAAGTATCAGCCCGTAAATCTCTGCTTGAGGTTATATATAAAAATACTCTTTAGAGGTTAATGATAGTATCCATTGAAACAGAAAACATTTTTAGTGAGTATTTTGTAACCTATGTATGTATATAAAAGCGAAATACCGCTCAGTGATTAATCACGAAATCTCAGACTCAGACTATAACACTTATTGGAGAGGCCTATGTTCAGCAGTGGACGAGTGGGCTGCTGATGATAACATCTACAAACTTGAAATTCGGCAGGTAGGTTCTAGGTTATAGGTCCTTATATGATATAGACATCCGCTAATAACGAATTTTACGAAACTGCACCTCTAAGGGGTTACCCCCTTAGTTTGGGGACTAAGAACGGGGGAACGGGGATTGGAAGATTGTGTTTTTTAAATTTCGCGCGGGTTAAGCCGCGGGTTCAGCAAGTATTATATAAAATTACCAATTAAATGAATTTGCTTAAATTTGTCTTTCTTTCGACTGATTTTCGGCGAAAATTGCAATAATATCTATCTTTCCATGGCAACTTTTATAAGAAAAAATTACCAAGATTTGACTTTGAAAATGAGTGTAGCACCATTTTTTTATTCGCGATTATTATATTCGTCCTCAGCGAATCCAAATACATGAGTATATAAAATTTCAAGTAAAAAACTTGTATGGGCTTTTAGGAACAACACCAATTTTAGTTGCTAAGTGTTTACTATTAACGTCATGATCGCTTGTAAAGGAACACATCGTGAGGAAAATTGCATGAGAATGTTGAAATTTTACCAAAGAAAAATCCAACAAAAGACTATAAAGGCGGGTGAACATACATTTATTCTTATCAGATAACAAAGAGGGCCACTGTTACGTTTATTGATTTATAAGGGAATCGTGATAACTTTAATCAGCAATACACCGTCGACGATGTGTTGAATTAATTAAAAATATTCGGAGCTATTGAGACCGAATAAACTCTACTATCAGCGCTGACAATGGAATCTAGACAATGCTTCTAAATGGTATTATTTCCGTCCACTTCAACTCAAGGCGTTTAATTGTTTTCAAATAAATACTTATAAAAGTTATTGAATGATATAGTCCGTACTGATTTTGGCCACGGCATCTAAATTGACCTCAGTTAACTACACAGGACGTATTATAGAAGAAAAACACAGGTGAGTTCTCTATTGCCTCATAATCCAAAGGGATGGCAAATCGGACACGATGAGAAAAATCTCAGACTTAGGATCAACGGCTTCAATATTTCAGACAGGAGAGAACACCTTTCCATCTCCTAGACTTTGGACTGTTACTGAGAATTATTCACCAGATAATCCCAATAACTTAGGATTGAACCTATGACCTTGATATCTGCGGCCCTATATCTAACTACTAGACCAACGAGGCAGTAAATCTTATTCTATATTTAGAATGCAACCGTTACAAAAATATCTCCTTTGACTGATTTGTTTAATCTGTAGATAATAAATGCATAAGAACTAACAATTAACATATAAATTTGAAGCCTTAAAGTCAAAAACTAAACAATGAACTTTGATTCTTATGAATATTGGCGTTTATTTGTAATTATTTCTATAATATTAAAGGAATACAACATTCAACTGTTATCGAAATATAGTAAAGATTATTTTAATTAACAACGTATAATCTGAAAGTTTTTAATTCCAGCATCGTTTCAGAAATCACAATATGAAATCAACCTTATCGTTTTTTTTCTCGAAACGATTGGAAGTTTTCGTTACTTTCAATTACTGTCAATTTCCAATCGTCACAATAAATGATTAGAAAATAACGTAATCTTTCAATTACAAGACACGTCTATAAAAAGTAATAACAATTAAAACATGACTGAAAATAAATAATTTAAATATGAATTCGTATAAGTAAATGAAACAAATGCTAGCATCATTACCACAAATCGAATCTTCGAGATCGTTCGAGAGAAGCCGTCAATTATCCCGAATAAACTCGAAAGTCGTCGCAAAGTTCCTCCTCATTTCCGAGGATAAACGATCCGATGAGGAAATGAGGAGCGATCGAGCGGACGATCAGGCATAAAATAAGTGCTTGCGGTTCAGAAGCGGGTTGCAGAGATTTTCTTAAAGATATTCGGCTATTGGGACTTTGTTCGGATAGACTCCGCAATCAGTGACGACAAAGGAATCGAGACAATGCTCCTTAATGGCAATCTTTTCGTCTTTTTGCTATCCGTCTGAGTTTAAGAGGTCATATATTTTTTAATTAATACTTATAGACTTTTTAATGTTTTCATAACGGATTGAATTATTGATATAACTCTACAAATTAATAGATTATACTTTAATAACTGTTGTATATTTTAGTTTAAGTTAATAATTGTACCAGCACTACTTTTGACTTCGCTTGCAAATTTAATCAAATTTTAATCGTTTATAAGACAAGCCAGTAAACTTTTGCCGTTAATATCAATATTTTCCTGGTGATCCTGGACAGAATAATAACATAAAATTGACAGGATAATACGATTAAATTATATTATTATTGTATTACGAGAATATTATCGGGCATTAGTACGTGTACCAATTTTCAAGGGCATCAGACTGAAAGATTCAGAAAATTAAGGTCCAGCTATTACAGCGCAGAAAACGAGTTTTCAATACGATATGAGCATTTCTGGATACTAAAACATAAAAATATACAATCTTATATGGCTTAGTACTAAGGATAATGACAATGGGGAAGGTTCGATAGGATAAATCCGAAGATTGAAGAACCCCCTTTGGAGCTGTTGCCCCTTCTTTTAGCAATTTTGCAAAATCTATCTCTTAGGGCTCCTCTAGTAAAATCAATTGCCTCGAAATCCTTTCCTATTACAATTTTGTATATTCTAAGTACTATAGAATATGGAGCATTTATAAAAACACATTTAATTTCAAATAAAAGTTCATAAGATATTCTGTTAAATATTTCAATTGATAATATTATTTAATATAATGTTTTTAATTTGAGGATTGACATACAATAATGTCGCTTCCTATTTTTAATTGGTGTTAATATCAAGTATAAGCTTAGTACTCG
This sequence comes from Vanessa tameamea, assembly GCF_037043105.1. Lineage (NCBI taxonomy): Eukaryota > Metazoa > Arthropoda > Insecta > Lepidoptera > Nymphalidae > Vanessa > Vanessa tameamea. The sequence continues at coordinate 9,109,541 of NC_087330.1, read as the reverse complement.
TAGCATTAATCTTAAGTTTTAACTATTAATAGTTTGTATATTGATCAAGTCCAGATTGAACAAGATGGGCGTTCCTAAGAAAAGCAGGTCTCGGGGCTCTTTTAACCTTTTCTAACTTCCTGTGATATTCTGTGATATTATTTCTACTGCTATATTACAAAGGTATGACATTCTATTCAAAACGGCAGATATGCTTGTTTAAAAAAATATTAACAATGAAATCTTTTTTTTAATTTGTGCCTGATATCGGCCTAAAGTGCCTAATGAATCATCCGGCCCTGTTAGACTATTCTGTAACTCGAAACTCATCCCAGAACACAAGCTTGAAATGTCGGAATGTGATAGACGACTACGGCATTGACTATAATCATTAAAAAAAATTATAGGATACGTTTCAAAATGGCGTATCACTGTAAATCGGTTGTCAATATTTCACGAGTGAGATACGAAGTGATTTCTTACAGAATCTCACCGCTGATCATAGTGGAACTATATGCGTTACTGTAACGTTCAGTTTATGTAAATGTATATTATGTATAAAACATATGGTGTATAACAATTAATATTTATCACTGATACTATTAATTTCGCGTCGCCCGTCTCGTCACGCCAAATGCAGCCGTTGCATCGCGATCGTTACGGACAGATCACTCTTGATACATGGTTTTATACGTATAATTTAGTAGATGATTTCATTTTATTAAGTTTTATTATTATTAAAAATATCTACATATAATATTATGATAACATAAATAATAGGGCTAAAAATAAATTCAGGCTTGACTTAAATGAATAGAGAGTCATTATAATGACTTCGTTTTTTTATAATATAAAAAATAAATATTATTATAAAAAAGTAGCAGACTCTCTAGCCTTTTCCGGAAAGATGCGAACCTATGTTTTTTTTTCACGCAGTGGAAGCTTTCAGAAAGGTAACCGACTCATGCCCTCCTTGCTAGTGCTTACGGCAGCACGAGGTCATCCCGGCTGCCATCCTCTCAAGCCATCTCAGGTCCGTCTGAAACAGGACACGCAAGGTCCTCACGCTTCCTCGTCACCACGTTCAAGTCCTTTATTTTAAAACTCAGGCATCCAGGCTGTGGAAAGGCGGAGACTCCAGAAGAAGTCCAGCTCAACTCGATACACCCAGCGAGGTCTGCCGCGATGTCATTGACCACAATCATTAATTACTGAAAATAAACAATGTAAGCTTTGTTAGTATTATCTTTCGATTTGACAATATTCATTTTATGAATAATTAAAAACACGGTCATTCAAAACAACTAGATATTAAAATTTTAACTTGAAACTCGTAGATATTGACGAAACTGCTTACTGAAGCCGAGAGGAATGAAGCAAATAGAAGCTTCCATTGGCAGTCCTCTGTGTTTATATATACTAAAATTATGAACAGGTAAAATTCGTTAGTTTGTATGTAGGGGGGTAATCCCCGGAATTAATGATCGAATTTTAAACATTTTTTCATTGAAAGCTTTCAGCATTATTCCTAAGTTCTATAGGGTATGAATTATTATATCAAAACATTTTCGTTATTAATAAATTGCACCCTTGCGAAGCCGGAGCGTTTTCTAGGACCAAATTACTTTTAACAATTTTCTAAAGTATCATACGATTTGATTCCGATGTTTATCGTAGCGATACATTTTATCTCACAGTTCAAAATCATTACGGTTCCTGTTTTTTTTAAATAGTCGTGACCATATTAAAGGAAATTAAGCAAAGACACGAACACTTAGTCTGGGTAGAATCAATACAAAGATAAAGAAAAAAAAATACTTCGGAGTGCGATTAAATACTTAAAAAGGCTGAAGCCGAGAATTGGTTTTGGGCTTTTTTTTTCGTTTTTGTAACTAAGGATCGAATAGATCTTCTTTAATAATATACGTTAATTGTTAATTTTATATGTAGAGCAATGTTATAATGTTACAATTAAATATATATTCATATGACTACAGTTTTGTTTTCTCCCTTATATCATCAGTAAGCGGACGGGCAAATGGACTATCTCGTGGCTAGTGGTCACCACTGCCCATAGACCAAAGGCGCCGTAATTTTTTTATCATAACTTACATATCCAATGCACCACCAACCTCAGGAACAGATGGTATGTCCCTTGTTAGTGCAGTTATTATAGATATAATATTATAATACTGGCTCTCTCACCTTTCAAACTGATATACCAATACTAAATATGACTTCTTAGCGGTAGAATATATAATAAGTGGGCGGTACCTACCCAGACAGGCTTGCACAGGCCCTACCATCAATTGTTAAGGTAACCCTAATAAGATTACATAAATTGGTTAAATAAGTAACTCCGGGGCTACCCGGTAGTTTTTTTAGTGGAATCTATATTCTAAACAAGTAGTATCATTGAATTTAAATCAATACTGTAAGATGACGATATTTTGATTTTGGAAAACAGTAACAACTAAATAAATGCATTCAAAGCCTCAAGATTATTTATTTGACAATACAACCAGAGTATCGTGATACGCAATATCCCGTACAGTAATCGCTTCATTCGCTCATGAAGGTATGATTTACGAGATCCGTGAATGCTTAGTGGCAGACGATTATAGATAACGCCTAAAACTAGAATATTTCTAAGGTGACTGGATTTTGAAACAATTTGTAATTTCTTCACCTATACCTTCATAGACTTCATTCTACTTATCTATAGTGATGGCAATTTTTTTTTTAATTTCCATTAAATTGCATCGAGATGATCCATGATAGCTGAGGCCATGCTCCACAATGCCTAGAATACGAGAATCTTTACTAAAAAATATTGGTTCAAGCCATAGCATAGCATAGCGTCTGAGATTTCATATATATCATTTTAATAATAATCTTTTAAATAATAATTCACAATCCACGTGCCCTGTGTGCAGTGTTGGTCATATATATAAAATGACTGATACAATTCAGCAAAATTTTGCTGAATGTATCCATTAACCTGCATTGAAGTGGTGGAAGAAGCTCTAAAAGACAGTCCTTCCCAGCAGGAACATTGAAACATCTTACTTCTACTATTGTCATAGTGATAAAAGATGAACACTACTGTTATTTGAAAAATATTACATTTAAATAACGCAAAGCGATTTACAAAAAACGAAAGATTACGCCAGTGACAAAATTATTTATAATGTAAGAACAGGTATTTATGGAGATAACAGCCTGGACGTGACTTGAACGAGGAATGGGAAGCAGTTAGTGTGATTGTCCTTAAAAACTTTTTAAGGCTTTTTATTTAAGCTACATTTTGTAGAAATAAGTGTGATTTTTATCTACCTGCTCTGATTCAAGAATATTCTTCCGTAGTTTTTTTTGTTACTTGTTAATATTATGGTAATTGAAATAAAGAAAAATGTTTATATGAACTCTATATTTTCAAAGTCAGACCGACGTATATATAAATTGTGGCGAATCAAACGTTGGCGCGATTTAGAAAATTGTTTTTGCATACAAAATTTTGGCACAATTTTTTTTTTAAGATTTTCCATAAATTGTAATGTACTTCTTAATTGCATGAACTTTTGATTTGAGATCAGTTTTGTAGTATATTTTTTATTTGCAAGTTACGATACTACGTTATAAGTTTTCTGTTGGAAATGTTAAAGAATAATAAACATTCAATTGGTAAAAAAAATATCGTAGTTAGTGTTTATCAGAACCTATCCAAAATAAATGCATCGAATTTTAGTTCGTATTTCATATGTTATAAGAGCTAATATAAAATGTAGGACGATTATCTAAAATACCGGGCTTAACAGTTCGTTACTCTTACACCGTCGATAGATTTGAAGTGGTCTCTAAATTCGCCAACTAATCTGTATTCAATCGATATGTGTATACGGTGTGAGTGATGACATTTAGCAGATAACATATAATTTTAAATTTCGAATACGTTCTTAAATTTAATTTTAAAATTTAGCAAAATGTTAAAAGAGATATTTACGTAATAGAGATTTTTATAATTATTAATATAATAATAATAAATATTGTTTAGAAATCAATACAGTGCATGTTCTGCTTGAGGTGATACGCTGATTTGATACGTATATCATCGGAATGTTATTATTATTAAGGTTAATGTCGCATATCACTTTGTAACCTCGACGATCGTGTTCTACGCAACGACAATAAGTCTCATGATTGGTCAGATTTTCGGAAGATCGAATTTTGAAACATAGTTACATTCCATATTTTTTTCAGTTGATTTATTGGGATCATTTCAAGTCAATATATCACTGTTCAATGATCACTTTTATTTATCTCCTATATATGATATTTTTAATATATTTAATAAAACGCCACATAAATATACTTGTACCATACTGTAGTAAATTCACACCGAGTATTCAAATATAATCCGAAGGGAACGTTATTTATAGTGTTGAATAGTGTTGAGAAATGAGGGTATCGTTTTAACGAAAATCATTCGCTTGCGTCAGGTATTCTAATCGGTGACTTTACTGAGCTGTATTTCCAAGACTACCTTTATAATTAGCACATTCTACTAAACATTCGTTTAAAGTATTATTGCTTTTGGTACGATGTATATTGTCAGTCAATGGTGTCAACATTCATTCAACCATCATGGAGAGCAATATCATACTGAGCAAAGCTCAAATTTTTCGAAAATGATTAACAAAATAAAAACCGGCGAGTTTCTTTCGTCGGTTCTTCTAAAATCAGGGTATTTTCTATTCCAAGCCGGTGGTTGTGTTTAATTTGAAAATAAATGGGTAGTTTAATGTAATATTGAATGAAGGTATTTGATTCGAGCAAAAATTCAATGTGAAACCGTTTTTTTAACTTAAAAATTAAACGTCACGTCTTACCTGAATGTATGTACTCGTATATATATAATTATACGTATATATATACATAACCTAAATCGTTCGGGATGATGTGTATTTAATAATATCCTATAATTTAAATATTTTTGAATTGTGTTTTTTGTGTATTTAAAACAGAAATGGCCCAGTGGTTCGAAAGCGTGCATTTTAATAGCGATGATTGCGGGTTCAAACCCAGGCAAGCACCACTGAATTTTCATGTGCTTAATTTGTGTTTATAATTCATCTCGTGCTCGGCCGTGAAAGAAAACATCGTGAAACCTGCGTGTGTCTAATTTCAATGAAATTCTGCCATATGTGTATTTCATCAATCCGCATTGACTCCGCACAAACACACACATAGATAGTATCAAATACAAATCTTGCGTAAATTTTAGGACACCCATTTCAATTTTGCTCTTTAGATTTCAGTCAGATTCTGATAAATGTATATATATATATATATAGTATATATATATATATATACTAACTGTAATAATTTTATCATAAGTGTGTAGGTAAGCTAAACAGAATAGACTTTATTATATATAATGTTGCATTTAATATTTGGAGCAATTATGCGGGACGGCTGTTTACTATTTATGTTAATCAACTCAGCCTTATGGGTGCTGCGTTGTGTAAAATTGGACACACTGTCTCCGAGGATGTCAATCTTTAAACACCATATTCGCAAATTGTTACTTTAATTTGATGTTAACTATCTATTAGAGCCTTTTTTTTTTTGTTTTACGAAGAGAAAATGCATTTACGCATGCCGCCCGGTCGGGGGACCGGGACGGATATGTGGGACTCAACCGGGATCTAATGCCCCGTGCCAGGGCACGTTAATGCTAATGCCCTGTCCTACCCACTAAAACCATCCTCGGGTTTCCACCATGCCGCCGAGTGGTGAGGCCACGGGATCACAAGGGCATGCAACCGTGACCCCACCAGCGGCAGCCGCCGTGAGGCGGCTGAATATTCATGGAAAGCGCGCCCAGTGCGCGGCTTCCCCCTCATCATCCATTTGGGAATGTGGTGAACTCCCCCGAATCCGCCGCTGGGCGTCAACGAAGCTGACGCCCAGCGGCGGCCCAGGATAAGATGGTAGGCACCGCCGCTGACCACCGGTGTAAAACACCTGGGAGGCTCGAGTAGCGAGCCCTCCCACTGCCTCCTAGCCAACGAGGCCACTCACATGGTCCGCCCTGACGCCGGTCAGGGACCAGACCGACGAGCAAGCTCAAGCCGGCCCCGTTGCCCAGGGTACACCACGAGGAGGTGACTGACATGTACCCCTATCTATTAGAGGCTTGAACAACTCGAATGTTACGATTGACTGTGTAGTGTAGGTAAGGTAGAACTTAAAAGAGGCTTTGTGCAACCCCGTCTGGGAAGGTTACACCCACTCTAATATTCTACCGGCAAACAGCAATATTTATAGTTGTGTTCTAGTTTGAATGGTGAATGAGCCAGTGTAAGTGAGCTGGTGTGCAACCAGGGACATAATATCTTAGCTAACAAGGCTAGAGCATGACGTTCGGAATGGTTAATATTTCTTACAGCGCCAATATTTATGAACGGTGGTGACCACTTACCATCTGGTGCCAAATTCACCGTGCGGCTATCTATAAAGTAATATAAAAAAACGTCGTCTTACGCCGTCATGCTCTTTCGCTCTCCACTTGTTAATGTGTGCGTGTTGCATCTAGTATAGTTCGTTGCTTCTTCGTGTGAGTGTGTTTGACACACAACAACAATATTACTTTTGCTTATAAAACTAAGTTTAAAGCTCACGGTAACACCATCTGTTATTATTGAACACAATCATACTTCTATTTTTTATTCATTATCACAAACCAGTGCGTTCAATAACACAAGCGTCATACTAATAATTCAGTATGTTATCGTGTTAATAATTGACTGAACATACTAAATGGTAATTTTTTACAACTAAACGAACAAACAAACAAAAACTAGAGTGATTTGAAATTGGATACAACGTACATTTAATTAATATTTTGATAGAGGTCACAAGAATTGAATAGATAGCCTTTTTCATCTGCCCAATATCATAATGTCACAAAAAAAAATTAAAAAAATTACAAGCGACCACATGTTCATCAAACCTCTTTGGAGCAGGGCGGGATAAGCAGCAATCCTTCTAGTAGCCCAGGGCCAGATGTGGGATATTTAACATCGTGACAGGCTGATACTTTTGACATATATTGTACGACAGATTAAGGCGCAGTGTGTCCCCCCACATATCCTGTTTACACGAGTTATCTGTTACGAACACGCAGAGTTACGATGAGAACCGTTTATCCTAATGAATATAAAAGTGTTATGTGTTTGACGCTATCGTCTACAATGTTTATAACTAGAAATATAAATAAATTTATAAAAATATTTTTTAAACGAACTAATTTTTCTATGTATCCTAAAATTCGTGTCTAAGTTTAGTTTATATATATATATAAATATAAGTTTAGTTTTTGAGGCCAAGGTTATCATTCAAATGTATTTTCGTTAGAACTCCACCAACATTTAAAATATATGCTCATTAGGATGAGAAGAACTCTAATACAGGTTTTGATTGGGAAGGTAGGGAGGTTAGTACTAGTATTGGCTTGAATTCGAAGATGGCGGCGAGTGAAATCGTGTTATCTCTTTCCGACGTAGTAAAGCTGCGTTCATGATTATCCAGCGTTCGTGTTTCCCAGGCCTTCCTCTATACTTTTCGTCAATTCAATTCGAAAAGTTTGAAGTTGGTTATTTTTTTGTTATGAATTAATGTTGATGATGTCGTCCTGATCGATTTCGGCCAAGGCAACTTCGTAAGAAATGTTATAGTGTATAGTTTATTATTCGATAAGAGCTTAACGCGCTTTCCGAGGCTCGGGAGACACTGTACACGCTTCCAACGTCCAGACTATAATTATTAAAGTGACAGTATTTGTAGCGGCAATATAAATGAATTCGAAATTTAAATTATTTGTTTAAAATATCAAGGTCAATTGAAATAAAATATACAATTATTACTTATAAATTTATTTTATATCATTTGATTAAACATTATAATAAACGTATTTCTTAAAAATATTGTATCCGCTGTCTCTTGTCTCCTTTAAGATATCGTCCTTAAATAAATTCTTCTAGAACTTCCTTAAATCCTCTGTTTCCATATTTTATGAGGGTGTTTATTCTAGAACTTAAATATAATAAAACAATACATTTAGGTACATTTAAAAAAATAAAACTAATTTTAAATTATGATTAATTTTTTTTATAAGTAGTATATAAATTAACTTAAAAAAAAATAGTTTAAAAATAAAAATACATGTTAAGGCTTACCTAATCAATACAAACATAGAAATATTTTAAATATATTTGATAGAAAATCAATATTGTAAATGCCATTGATTTCGTTTGATCCATTTTCAAATAGCCATGGGGAAGAATTGATCGTTGTGATTTTTGTATGTAACTTGTGGGTTCAATATAGCCGACAATTTTTCATATCCGGAATATGTTCTATTTTTGTTAATCTGAAATAAAATAATACAAAATCTAGAGAATAATATTCGAATCTGCAGTCTGTGTATGTATAAAGAGAAATATATTTAAATTAATAATGTAGTTAGTATTTATATATTAATTTGAAACATAGTATATAGTATTAATTGGATTTTCTAGTCGTTTCTAAGAAGCCGTATCGCGGACCGGTGTAGCAACGATTTGGTTGTATTGTTATTAATATTCTGTGCTAAAAATCGATTATTAAATAAACATTACTTTGTTATGTTTATGTTTGTAAAGTATGTTAACTTGTTGACTTTCAAATAGGATATATTATTATGTAAATTTAATTGTATTTGCTTGTTTTTTTAAAAAAGAAACCTCTAAGTTATTTGCCGGTTCTTCTCGGTAGAATCTACATATGTCTGATAAAAAATAAATAAGATGTTATATAAACAAGTCATAGTAACAACAGTTAAAATATCTGTAGTCTAAAAGGTCGTATGTGACATATTTTATTTCAATTCGAAACGCCCCGGCTTCGCACGAGTGCAATGCTGATACTAAATATTCTATAGAATGTATTTATATACAACGTTTACAATTTTTTTTTCATAAGACAATACAAACCGCCATGATCCTACATTTTACATCTGTAAAATCTTCAGAATTTGCTCTCTCTCGAAAGCTAGAAGCTAGCTAGGGAAGCTGAATGAAATGCGTAGTCAATTATTCCGACGCAAATTACGCACAACTTGAATTACTACGTTTTGCACTTATCACAAACATTATCAACAATTCATAAACAATGTTATCAAACAATCAATAAGATGCTACATAGATATTGTGTGCAAATATAATATTTTAGATAAGATATAATATATATACATATGTATATGTCAGACATACAGATTTATATCGTTCCTCTTAAACTGAATTTGGTCTTCGTCCCCTCTCTATCACAATTCCACGAACTAAGACAGTCTCTTCTCCAGCATTTTGGTCCATATTTCTTCGGTTGCAACCGTGTTCTCTGCGCTCTTCTGGACCACGACCAAACATGCCTCTGCAGGATCCTTTATGTTCTTCTCCGCGACAACCAGGTCTCTCATGTCCAAATCTTCCCCATGGCCCCCAAAAATGGTGTCCGAAGAAACCAAACTCTTTATGGTGTCCATGATGCCCATGATGTCCGTGATGACCATGATGTCCATGATGGTGTGGACCATGCCAATGTGGACCAAATCCAAACGGACCAATTCTTTGATGTCCGAAACCGTGCGGACCGCAATGCTGATCGGACGGAGATGGACCTCGTGGACCATGTCCATATAAGCCGAAACTATGGCATGGTAAATCACGCGTTTCCATGAACCTTCCGCAACCAAAGTGTTCCCTCATTTTGCACTTTATTTTTATACTTTAATACAATACAACGCGCCTCGACAAAAGTTGTCTAGCAAGTGTGGTAATACTCGATTGTCGTAGTATTTATATGGCGTCGATTTCACAACAATTTAATAAGGTTTCCACAAATCCCATTATAGTCCAGGCAATGTTCGTGAAAAATATCATAACATTTCATAAGAATTTTTAGATCAATGAAACCATCTTTTTGTACAATATTTTGAATTCATAATTATTATGATTCAATTCACAACAAAGTTAAACTGGTTTTGCGATCATTGTTTATCTATAATAAACTTTATTTAGATATAACATATTTAATGTTACTGAATATTTCCAAACAGAAATTATATAAAAAAATCGGTGAGAAAGTAGGATTTTCCAGCACGATTGGATGGTGGATTACATTTGACTGAATTTTATACAGAATTTTACATTTTTTCTTTGAAAACAGGATGATTACAAACATAAGAACTGATTGACGATGTACCGGATTTGAAAGCAAATCTCCGGTTGACAAGGTACCTGCAGAGGCGGCGTAAGGCGTGGGCGGTGTGGGCCACCGCCCACGCCTTCTTCTTGCACCACCAGAGGGCCTCGCAAAATATACCTTGCCCACATTAAGTTTAGGTCTTGCGCCGCCACTGGGTACCTGTTCTATCCACGAATATCCTCGGTTATATATTATATTCAATATACGTATATGCAGAATTATATAATAGAAATTGGAATATATTACCAAGGATTCAACATAATTCGATATTATCTACATATTTATTTTTGTATTAGAGGTAATTACGTACACGCAATTGAGATATTCAAAACAAAATACTTTTTCATGGGTACCCGGAGTGAGAAAGGGGATGTACTGGAAGAAAATATACTTTATGGATATATTTTTTTATTACTAAAGTAACTATTTGAATGAAAACTTCGGGCAGTCAGTCACTTCATACTGATATTATAATGAGGTAAAATTTGTTTGTTTGTATGTAGATTAACTAAGTGTATAATGATACGATTCAAAATAGTTTTTACTGGTAGAAAGCTGCTTCATGAATGTTATAGGGTAAATGTTATAACAGTACAGATCATATATACTTTTTTATTAATAAATTGCACCCATGCGAAGCCGGGGTGGGTTGCTAGTGTTACATAAAGAGCGAGATCTTTATTGACAGTTTACACAGATTTACTTTTATGGCACAGTCTTAACTGTACTAAAAACAATGATATAATCAGAAAGATCTAGTTTTTGCAAATCATCTTAGATAATAAATATTTCAGATCATCACACAAATGGAAGACCGTTTCTTTGACTTCTTTCTCTAATTTTGATATTTTTTTTTAAATTTTCAATAAAAAAATACAAAATAAGCTAACTGGTTTGGTATGTCGATTCAATCGACATTGCTTTACAATATGACCAGATCCTAAAATACAAGAAGGCAGCCATGTCATGTCGTATTTAAAACACAGCCTACTGTATAAAATTGGACTGAAACTAGAATACTATTAATGTCACTGCATCTGTGCCTGTGATCTTATGATTTAATGTACTTTTTTATAATATATAAACGAGCAAATGGCGGTCCAGATACAAGTGGTCAGAATCATATAAAATACATTAATAATGCCTTATATCGCCAGTCTTGGGACCTACGGCGTTGTCCCTTGTGCCTGTTAACTATCGCACTTAACCTCCAAACCTTAATAGAATACTATACTAAGAATAGCCAAAGTACAAAGACCACTAAGGATGACAAAAGCCTTTCAAACATCGTATAAATTGAACACAGAACATCGACAAGTTTAACCAATGAGCACACACGATCGTAAAAAGCATAATATATCCGACTAAAGTTGGTTTCCTGGTAACCCTATAGACAACCTATACAACGCATCGATTCTAAATTATGCGTGTTTCTTTTTTCCAAAACAACTTTTAAATGTCAAAACAAAGTTGAATGTATGCGGAACAGTTAGAATCCATCATAAAAAATTGATTCATTAATGAATCATTAATTAATTCATCCAGAGCAGTCATATGTTTTGAAAGACTATACATCAAATTAGTTATCTTCCGTGGGGTCTCTCGCGTTTTAGGGGTTCGTCGGTAGATGTTAGGCATAAAATAAAAGAGTAGATTTTGTCCTTGGACTTCAAGCTTGCTTTATACCAAATTTATCAAATTCGGTTCAGTAGTTCGGTCTCGAGTAAGCAACAGACACACAGAGTTACATTCGTATTTATAATATTAGTTTGGAAATTTTTTTGATCTATTTCACCCTTAAATGCAATAAAAATTTTAATCACATTTTGTAAGTATTTCAATTCAATTTCATAATGTTGTGCAATAAAGTTATGACTCAACGTGGATTTCACAATGTGTCGCAATCATTATAAATACAACAATAAAACTAAGTTTATACAAACGATTCATTTTCAATACGAGTAAAATACTTTACACACTACAAATGTAAACGTACTCCTAATTTCCAGTAAAAATACACACAGACACAAAAAATCATACTGTTGTCTACATTACTGACTGGCGCGAGCGGCAACTTTTAATTTATTTCAGTGTTGTTAAATGACGATTCTAAAGTGTTGGTAAGAGCCTCTTTTATAATGTAGGTAAGCGGACTGGCAACGTGGTAAGTGGTCATCACCGAAAAATATGAACCATATCTTACGACGCCAACGCGTCACCCAGTCGGACTTGCACAAAAAGACTCACTCTAAGTAAATACTATTCGAATAGATTACATTTTTATTTGACTATAATATCTTCTACCTAAATTTATGTATTACACGCCTCCTTTTTTCTTTTACATCGTATGTTCGTTCACTATGCGTTGAAATTCTGACGAGTTGTTCTGTGTACGGTCCCAATAGACCCTAGGTCCAAAGCAAAAGATACTTCTCACTAGCGTTCACAGGGTGCCATGAAAACTACACGATGAAGTTGCTCGCAAAACCGCCAATAAAATCGTCGCTCTAAACAGACAACGTCACAACTTATCTTATTTTACGATGTTTATTTCATTACAAAATTAAAATGTAAATGTTTAGTAGTTGCGAAAAAAGTAATTATATTTAATAACTCAAACTCCTTTATTCAATATAGAAGCATTACTTATTTATTGTCAAATTGAACAATAGCACCGGTTCGGAAATGAAAATACCTTGAGAAGAACCGACGAAAGACATTCAGACAGACTAACATATTAATAAGTAGATTATTATTTTATCGTAATTAATTATTTACATGCAATTCAAACTTTTTTTAATTACTCAGAAGAAGTAGAACTTCTCACGCGCGTAAATAAGTACACGGAACTTTTTTTTTCGTATTCTTATCGTTTATTATGATCATGTAGCCGATTACTCCACCCATGCGATGCTAGCTATAAGCCATGGGTAGCTATAAGTATTTATACAATGAATTTTCTCTCTGCACATGATGCATCAATCACGTGAAAGGCTATTATTTTTTTAGTTGGTTCCGTTGAGCTAGTAAATGCTTAAGATTTTTTTATGGCTTAGGTTGGTGGACGAGCATATAGGCCACCTGATGGTAAGTGGTCACTGCCACGCATAGACAATGGCGCTGTAAGAAATATTAACCAATTCTTAAATCGCCAATGCACCACTACCCTTGGGAACTAAGATGTTATGTCCCTTATGCCTGTAGCTACACTGGCTCACTCACCCTTCACACCGAAACACAACATTGTTGAGTACTGTTGCGTAGCGGTAGAATATCTGATGAGTGGGTGATACCTACCCAGAGGGGCTTGCACAAAGCCCTACCACCAAGTAAAAGTTAAAATAAGTTATTAGAAGCAATTAGATTATTTAAAGCATTTGAATTCTTATTAAAATATAGTATTTTAATTTCTAGCTGATATTTATAAATGGCTTGTATGATAAATGGATTTTTATACTATTTATTATCATCATCTTAAATAAAGGTATCGCAAGACAAACATTGTCAACTTTTTATAAGGTCAGTTCAGACCGCGTGGGATACGACGCATTTCAGATTTGTGTTTTGTGTGAACCGAACCGGCTGGCAACCTTGAATTACCGAACAAAACATTCAATATTAAATACTATTCAAATAATATGTTGAATTTATTTAAATACTTGAGATCGAAAATTATTTCAAAAACACATTTTATGTAGTTCTGCACGTTGCCATAATTGGCACGATATATTATTTCAATATGATAATAAAAAAATATTGAATTAAATTTTAAATTACACATTTAAAGAAAAATGATGAAAAAAAACATTTTTAAAAAAGTGATCTTCCCGTACCGGGAATCGAACCCGAGCCTCCTGGGTGAAAGCCAGGTATCCTAGCCACTAGACCATACGGGATATGAAGAGCTTGTCGAAATAGTTATTCTATATATAAACTAAAATTTTAATCACTATAAGTAAAAATAAATAATAACATAAATTAACTCGTATCTTTAATTGGTGCCTCAAATAGAACATAGATTATTTGATACGCGGTTGAAGATTATAAAGGTCACACAAACGTGTATTTATGGAATAAATAACATTCTACGCGCTAAAGTTGGAAATTTTTAGGAAAGTTATAAAACAGAAATATCTTAGGATTATAGGTTTTGCAACATTTTATAAAATTAAACGTTCTCGAAAATTCAGCTTGCTAGTATTCATAGAAACACGAGGTCAATTGTAGATATAATTCTCTACAACAATTTCCTCAAATTTCAAACATAGTCCTGCTATGATATTAGTACTTACTATAAGAAATAGATATTTCAGGGCTATGCGGTTATAATTCCACAATCTGTTAGTAGTCAGAATCGGCTTACGAGATTATTCTTGAAGTACTGATCGTACGACTGCACATAGAGTGCCATTTGTAATCGAGATTTAATTAATGATTTCTTGTTTTAATAACAATTATAATTATTTATTTTTTGTATAATATTATACTCTTTTAGGGTTCCGTACCCAAGGGGTAAAACGGACCCTATATCTAAGACTTTCATGAACCATGATGGATAGACACTTGAAATTTTCACAGATAATGTTGCCGCTATAATAACAAATACAGTATAAAATAAAGATTTGAGAAGGCTCATACAACAGGCATACTTGATTTTTTTTACCATTTTTAAAGATAGTACGGAACCCTTCGTGCGCGGATTTTTTACTAAGCAAGTGCAAGCAGACATTGGCATCGTAAGAAATATTATAATATTACGTAAGTCGAATGTTTTGTAAATAAATATTTAATTTAACAGTATAAAAGTTAAGTTTATCTTTAAGTGAACAATGATTTTTTGTTTGAGAATTAATATAAATTATTGTAATTTTATATTGTATAATTTTTAATAAAAGTGTATTATAGAGATTGATCGTATATTATCTTTGTATTTACGTAGCCTTCACAATTTTTAGAGCATACCGTTATTACTAACAGTATTTAAAACGGGATATTTACCATGTTTTTTATTTTTATTTGGTGGAGCTCGATATTTCGACATTATCTACGAATGTCTTGTTCACGAGTCTCGTGGTAAATATCCCGTTTTAAATACTGTTAGTAATAAAAATAACCATGTTAATTTAAAAATAAACCGTTATTGCCTATAATTGAAAGCGCAATTAGCATATAAGTTGTTTTTGACGGCAATTCTCATATAATAATAATAAAAAAGTTAAGTATGTTTAAATCGAATTGCATGCACTATAAATTAGCGAACGAGTGTTAAACCAGTGAGCGGGTGTGGTTTTCACTGGTAATACGATAGCGAATTGAATTTAAATGATTTTAAATAAAAACAGTTCTATCTATCTTTTTTGCAGTACATCACTAGGAAACGCGAATTAAGTTAAGATTGTTCCCTCTTTTAAGGGGTACCACTCACATTAACGTTATAAATGAAATATTGTATTCGAAAACAAAAGAAAAATAACTAAAGTAACTATTTACATTACATTACATTAGCAGCCTGTAAATTTCCCACTGCTGGGCTAAGGCCTCCTCTACTTTTTTGAGGAGAAGATTTGGAGCATATTCACATGTGGCAGAATTTCGTTGAAATTAGACACATGGAGGTTTCCTCACGATGTTTTCCTTCACCGGTTAAGATGCAAGCGTTCTAACCACTGGGCCATCTCGGCTCTAACTATTTACCTGTGTGTTTATGTGTGTATATTTTTGTTTAAAAAACAAATATCACAGTCAATATTAGAAAATAATGATTGTATATTTTTATGATATAGTTTGGCGGACGTGCAAATGGGCCACCTGCTTGTAAGTGGTCACTACCACCCATAAACAATGGCGCTGTATGAAATATTAACCATTCCTTACATCGCCAATGTGCCAACTGAGATGTCATGCCCTTTGTGCCTGTAGTTACACTGGCTCACTCACTCAAACCGGAACACAACAATACTACCTACTGCTGTTTGGCGGTAGAATATCTACCTAAACAGATTTGCACAAAGCTCTACCACCAAGCAAAATGAAGTATTTATAAACACATCGAGGACGTAATTATAGCCGTATACGTTTTTCACTTTTCGTGCAACAGATAGCACAACAACATGTCTATAATTAAAGTCAATAGATAATTCAAATAACTTGCGTAATTGTACTTCGTGGGTAGACGGTTGTAGCAAATATGTTACATTTTTAATTTTAATTTAGATTTTATTAAAGCTATTTACAATTATATATAATTTTAATAATATATCTTCGTGTACTAATTAAAGTATTATATACTTAATAATATTAATCTTATAACATCATAAATATATATTTAACATTATAAATAACAAGGAATTATTTCCGAGGAACAATAAGGTGTTTTTATACCTATGTATATAGCGATGTCTTCCAGACACCAGAACCTTAAGGGCATGAAACAAAGTCAATAGAGTGGTACAGTATCAGGGTAGGGCTTCCGGGTCTACTGCCCCGGGGCCTTCACAATACAAGTTTCTAAAACATCCCAATTTCGGCGAACAAACATATTTTATACTATCTGTGCCCTTTGAAGCACCCGGGGCCGGACTAATACGCCCTGACATCGTAATATACTATTAAAATGTAAATTAAAATATTCTATATTAAATTCGAATGGTCATGTAACACTGTTGAATTAAATGTATATCTAACACTGGCTCGGAAAGTAGATTCTAGCGAGAAATACCGGCAAGAAACTCAATAATTACTCTTTTGCATCATCTTAATCACTGACTACGTCACTAAAGTACGACAGATATAAATAAATATTAAATCCCAGGTTTTTATCTCCATTCGTTACTATTATTATTATAATACAGTTATTTATGTATTTTATTTCTCGTTTACATTTCATCTTTGTTTGCACAGATTATAAAATGAAAGGCAGTCGGAGCACAAGAATTTATAAAGTGAAATTTTCCGGTACTGCGTAAGGTCCCGTATTTTTGTTAATATGTCAAAAGCGCAGTCACTTAAAATTTTTAATGATTACTAAACACCACTGAGAAACGATATTCGCCTTCGATTTTATTCCTTTTATTCCAATTAACTCTTCATTTATTTATTAATTAGAATAATTGCGTCTATTTTGTTAAGTCGGTGAGTTAATGTACGGTTTATATTTCTACCGATTGACATCTTTAAGGGAAAATGCTGTCCGCTAACCATTAAATATCCCTAAGTGATAGACACATACCATCGCGAACTTTTTGTAGACCTTTTTAAGGTGTACAATACTGTAGTATATTATTTTGATCTATCTCGTAGGGTTCAGCCAGTGCAAAAAAAATGTGTTTATTTACGACATCACTTCAGAAACCTCTAAAATTATCAGTGTTTCTCTACTATATTGTGCATGTATTATACATATAAACCTTGCTCTTAAGTCACTCTATCTATTAAAAAAAAAACCGCATCACAAAAGTTTTTAAAGATCTAAGCATACACAGGAACAGACAGCAGTAAGCGACTATGTTTTGTACTGTGTAAAATTTAAGAAAAATTTTAGAAAATTGTTTAAGAATGTAACTTCGAAGCTATTAATTTTCCAATATAAACAAAAAAAAAATTTTTAACACTTTGTATATGAAGTCTCCTTCCATCAACGTGTACGTGCAGTAGGTTACATTAAGAACAAAATAAAAAGGAAATGAATTAACTAACTTTGATCAAATGAAGATAATGGACTCGAAGTTTTCCTTAAGCATCGAATTCCAAATATGGCGATCCACTGGGAGAGCCAAAGTTATCGATATACATTAACATTACATTAACAGCCTGTAAATTTCCCACTGCTGGGCTAAGGCCTCCTCTACCTTTTAGGAGAAGGTTTGGAGCAAATTCCACCACGCTGCTCCAATGCAGGTTGGTGGAATACACATATGGCAGAATTTCGTTGAAATGAGGCACATGCAGGTTTCCTCACGATGTTTTCCTTCACCGCCGACCAACAGATGAATTATAAACATAAATTAAGCACATGAAAATTCAGTAGTGCCTACCTGATTTTGAACCCGAAATCATGGGTAAAAATGCACGCGTTCTAACCACTGGGCTATCTCAGCTCATATAGCCCAAAGGATTAGTAAGCTGAAGTGGCAGTGAGCTGAACAGATATAGCAGATCCGACATTTATCGGAGCAAACGTATTCTGAAATGGATACCACGCCTTGACATGCATAGGATACTTTAAAGCTAGGTGAAGTAAAGATGTAGTGGCTGACTGAAATTGAGAACTGAAGATCGAGCTCATTGCGGTGCCATCGGAGAAGCCTATGTCTTCTAGCAGTGGTCAATATTTTACTAGCTGTTCCTCGTCCGCTTCATTGGGCAATAAATGATAAAACGAGAAAGGTTAAAAATAAATACACTAAAACCGTCCACGGACGTCGCATCGATAAATTCGGTATTATTCGTGTGATAATCAAAAATTATAAAATTTATTTATTATTTGAATATATAATGAATCATCTATATTATTTACATCACATCCATTTAACGATAAACATAACAAGTGAGTTTTGTGAAAATATTTACGCAGTAATAAATTGTCGCTTTATAAATGCTATTATTATCAAACGTATCGAAAAATGTTACGGAGATGTATACCGTAACGCATCTTATTTAAAGAATACATTCCCTTGAGTTAAAAAAACGGAAGGTTGTCAAGCACATCATGTCACGTAGTTACTTCAGAACTCGGGAAGTCACCGGAGACGAGATGGGGTGACCATCAATAACGAAAAGACAAAATTGTTATATCTCGTATGAAAAAACATTTCATAATTACATCCTTTGCTTGGCGTTAAAGAAAACCTGTATATTAAGCCGCCATAACATCAAATCAAAATAGATTTGATTCAATTAGGCTCATTTATTTGAAAGTTACCACCGATTCGATATGTAGATTCTACCGAAAAGACCCGACAAGAAACTCAGTAGTTACTTTTTTCCAAAACATAAGAATCCCATTTACGTTTGACTCATTTAATATTATTAAAAATTAGTTTTATAACGCCGCGGTTTTAGCTGGTAATAGTAGTAAATATTACAGATTAGGAAACTGAAAACTGGACTAGAGAAACAGAATAAAAAATATGTATTATTTACGCTTCAACTGTGGTTAAATGCAGTCGACCATAATATTTAAGATAACTTTAACTATATATATATGTATCTATGAATTTAGGAAAATCTAAATGTACAACAAATCAACTTTCAAGTATGCGATTTTTTGTAATATGATAATGTAGAAATTGTGTGTTGTGCTGCAGAGACATTTCAGGTTATAGAACTTTATTATTAATAAAGAATCTCACTGTTCAATACATAGAACTTATATACAAAGTTGGTTTCAGTGTTAGGATCCAAGGCAGTACATGCCCACGATGATCTAGAAATGATAAATGAAAAAAAATACAAAAAATTACAAAAGAATGCATAAATATTAATTTTATATTTTAGCAACATTAAATTTGAGTTTTAAATATAGAAATTTAACGACAATATCACAAAATTAATTAAAAAAATACATGAATATGCAAGTTTTCACATTGACCGATCGATGTATATTCATCTGAAACAGATACATAATATATATATATATATATGTTTAAAAAATTAAAAAAAAAACAATATCCTTCAACAGTAGTATGCCATGGTTACCCTACATCGTTCGTATTTACACTCGACGGCGTTTTGTAGTGTTGATTCCGTAACGACTTGAAAATTTCTTCTATGTTTGTTAAGTAGATTATTATACAAGTCATTGTCCCTGGCTTTGTTCATCTTTTTAAAATTCCTTTATTAATAGTAACTTATTAGAGTTTTTAGCCGATATAGCCAATAGCATTACTGGAAATCTATAGTCCATTACAATGGACTATTTAATTACTTATGTGCACTTTAATTTTACTTCCAAAGTTTCACTCTTTTCGTCGACATTCAAAGCGCCATTTTTTAGCAAATCCCTACGGAATATCAAAGATCAAAAAGAAAAAAGATCAAAACCTCATTCCAAAGAACCGTGATGGCCCAGTGGTTAGAACGCGTGCATCTTAACCGATGATTTTGGGTTCAAACCCAGGCATGCACCACTGAATTTTCATGTGCTTAATTTGAGTTTATAATTCATCTCGTGCTCGGCGGTGAATGAAAACATCGTGAGGACACCTGCATGTGTCTAATTTCAACTAAATTCTGCCACATGTGTATTCCACCAACCCGCATTGGAGCAGCGTGGTGGAATATGCTCAAAACCTTCTCCTCAAAGGGAGAGGATGCCTTAGCCCAGCAGTGGGAAATTTACAGGCTGCTAATATAAAAAAAAATCGCGTCTAATCGATGTCAAATGTTGTTTATTTGGCTTTTGTACTCTTGTGGCTGGGATACACTTCCAATTTTATGTTACGTTACGTTGATACGTTCCAATTTCAAAATTAGATTTGACATTCACTTGGAGGGCTCTATACAAGCCTATCTGGTTAGATAGCACCTAGTCACCATAAATTCTACCGTCAAGCAGCAATACTTAGTATTTTTGCGCTTCGGTTTGAAGTGACTGAGGTATTGTAACTACAAGCACAAGGGACAACAACTCAGTTCCCTAGTTTAGTAGTTTATTATATTCATTGGTTATGTAAGAAATTGTTGTAATTTCAGACGGCGATCATGTCTATGGGCAGTGGTGATCAAGTAGCCCATTTCCTCGTCCGTGTAAAAATGCTTTTAAAAAAAATCCGTCGTATTCGGTCGAAGGACATAATCTCCACAAGGTGAGCATTAATAATAACGTCAATATAAACATTACTTAAATCATGACATCACTGTTTCCGAACGAAAGGCGTACCGAATAATCGGTTTTGTTTCTGTAATTAGCAGCCGTAATTTGTCAGGCGAAAGTTTAAAGGTCATTCCTGAAACCAAGAAAATAAACCATTATAATATCTTTTTTACATAAACGATCACGAGGGAACGCCCCAGAGAAATATACGTTGCTGTCGTCATAAAACAATATTTGACAACGTCTCACAAACTGGTTATGTTATGATTGTGAGTGACAAATACGATTTTTATACACGGGGCCGCGTGTTTCGTAACAACAAGGGCGAAATGTTACCCACGGGTTTGGTTCTCACTTGGGATATCTATTTGTATTTACGATTTGTGTATCGATCTGCGTTATTGCTTTCGTAGGTCAATATTGCGGTTCAAACCCTGGTTTCACTTGTGTTAATAATACACTTCGTGTGAGAACTGCATGTGTCGAACTAATGCAGTTCTATGTGGTACCAACCGAATTGGAGCAGCGTGGTGAGTATATATCCTAAAAACAATAATAATAAAATAACTACACAATTTATACAAAAGCGTACGTACGTCACTGTAAAATTGTAAGTACCGTTACATTATAATCGATCTCGTGAGATTGTTAACTGTCAAAAGATTGTGAACATACGGCTTACAATTTAACGCATTATACTTCGGTAGATAATAGTTCCTATATTGAGGTGAATATCAATATTTTTTTATGGTGTCGGTAGGTGGACGAGCAAATGGGCCACTTGATGGTAAGTGTCACCGCCCATAGACAATGGCGCTGTAAGAAATATTAACCATTCCTTACATCACCAATGCGCCACCAACCTTGGGAACTAAGATGTCATGTCCCTTGTGCCTTTAAATTATAAAAAAAACTAACTAACTATGTAACCTAATGAAGAAATATTTATAATATATCGGATATTATAAATAATTCTTGATTCACAATCTCGTAACATAGATTGTTATTTATTACCTAACAGTATTATTAATATCAAGGTTATGTATATGTATTAAATATAATTCGAATTATATATATATATATCATTCGTCGTCTAACAATTTTACTTCATTTCACAAAAGTTTCCGTAGTTCTAGAACGTGTAGATCGCGTGGCGACCTTATCGACCTTTGTCCCCGACCAACGTAAAGACAGATTGAGAAACGTATTGTATAAATCTATTATATGATAAAAAAATCGATCTTGTATAATATGTGTGCAATAAAATAGATCCGATGCAAGTTTTTTTGAGAAGGAATGTACAGAGGAAAATGCTATCAAAATCAATATTGCTCTATTCAAGTAGGCACAAGCAATTTTGAATCGTCTTTTTATAGAATTGTATCAAACGAGAGGCTACGTCCGGCTCGGAATGTATGAATGATTCTACCGAGATGGATCGGCAAGGTTCTCCGTTGTTAGAATAGTCAGTAATAGGGCATCCACTTCAAGCCACCTCGTCACTTCCCTCCTCAATTCCCTCTAAGAATAGCTTGAAGCGCCGACAACCATATAATAAATATAATGTTCCACGCAAATTAATTCGGTTTGATTAGTTAAAACACCGTATTATGTAATAGTACAAAAACCTTAATTAAAAGACGACCTCCGTGGTCGAGTAGTGTGTCCACCGGTTTTCATGGGTACGCCACTCGGGTTCGATTCCCGGCCGAGTCGATGTAGAAAAAGTTCATAGTTTTCTATGTTGTCTTGGTTCTGAGTGTTTGTGGTACCTTCGTTACTTCTGATTTTCTAACACAAGTGCTTTAGCTACTTACATTGGGATCAGAGTGATGTATGTGATGTTGTCCAATATTTTAATTATTATTATTATAATACATTGACTTGTTGCCTCCACAGGAGAGCTGTGAACCAAAATCAAAATAGATTTTATTCAATTACGCTTTTACAAGCACTTTTGATACGTCATTTTACAGAACTATATTAATAATGAAGCTACCACCGATTCGGAATGTAGATTCTACCGACAATAACCTTCAATATATTCAGTAGTTACTCTTTTGCAGCATTGTTTTATGTTAGGTAAATACAATTTATGTATAATATGACCTGCCTGAAAATCAACAAGTATTAACCTCTCGCTTTTTATCGTCAATGTATATTATAATCTTGTGTTGAATTATACACCTTATTTATTGTTTTCTTAACAAAATATTTGAATTTATTAATCGGCAACGTTAAAAATACCCGTAGAATTTTATTATAAAATCAAAATCAATATATACTTTATTCGAGTAGCCTTTTACAAGCACTTTTGAATCGTCATTTAACCAACTATTTAAAGTAAAGCTACCACCGGTTCGGAATGAAGATTCTACCGCGAAGAACCGGCAAGAAACTCAGTAGTTACTCTTTTTCAACATCAAAAAATACAGTCATGTTAGTTAAAGTTATAGAAATGGATATCTTGCCACAGGAAGGATTTATTGACCTTGCGGAGACGGAAACTTGGCATTATAAGGTTATCCTTATACAATTATTATTATTATTATCACTGATTCTATAAAATTGATCAATCTTATTGTTAATATACATAACATTGTTGTAAATATATTGTGACGTAACTGTAAGTATTCCTACTTTGTTAAAAACTTCCCGAAGTCAGTTTCGAGCTTCAAGATTAAAAATAGACCAGACGGCTCTTTTTTGCAAAATAAAATTACATTCAATATATGAAGCGTTACCCCAGAGTAATATGCCATGACGGAGTAGCTTGTCCCAGCTTGTTTTAAAAAAAATTACGTCAACATTGCTGACGTCACAAATGTCAGGGTTTGGATTTCTATCATCCTCGAAGGTATGAAATTAAACTCAGGAAATATTCTGCTCCGATTTATTCCAAACTGAGGAGGTCCGATCGCTCCGACGGCTCGAACTATCCTCCCGATACCTTATAACAAAAAATGGGTGGGGGCACTATTCACTCAATATAACACCTATTTATGGACGGTGAAATATTTCAAACTAATTTAATATCTCAAAATTCACTAAATATTATTAATTTAATAATCAAATAGTTTTCAATTATTAAAAATTATTAAACAATAATTTACGGGCACGTGTTTTTTTAAATACTTGATTTTCCGACAACAGACATATTACTATGAAATAGCCAAAATATACTAGACGAGTGGTTTCAATATCAGTTAATCGTCTAACTTTTCTTACCGCGTATACGTACTGCGGAACTGAGTCGGGTATTCAGCGTGAAAGTGAAGATATTCTTTATCATCATTCTTTGACGGCTATAGTAAATATTTTTACTATAAATATAATTGTATAATAACACTCAGACAAATATAAAAGCTACTTTGTGGTTAAAGTTTTATTAACTCGAGCAAATACATAGTGCTATTACCACAAGTAACTCAAAATTTGTTCTTTAAAACTCCTTAAAATGATATCTTTAAAAACCAGTTTGCACCTGCTCAAACTGGTTTGAATCGGTTATATCCAATAAAGTCAGAATGCGGTTCGAGTGCTCTATATCGAAAGCTCGTTCGCCCCTCTTAATTTCCGCCCGTATAGAAGATTTTCGCGATTGCCAATATTTTGGTAACTTGATCGTGTGGTTTCTAACAAAACATGTACTTAATGGAATATTGTTCAAATGATAAGTTCGACGACCTTACGCTTTTGTAACGAATCCATACTAATAAATGCGAAAGTAATTCTGTCCGTCCGGTTTTGATGAAACGGAGCTATCTTTTGCTACGGAGAAATCTTAACCCTAGAAAGAAGGCTACTTTTTATTGTTTCGTCTCTCTGGGGAGTAAGATTGGGGAGAAGGGTTCGTTTTCTTTTTTATATGATATATATAGGTAGACGGACGAGTAAATGGGCTACCTGATATATACCTGGTAAGTGGTAATGTGAGCCGAGATGGCCCAGTGGTTAGAACGCGTGCAGCTTAACCGATGATTTCGGGTTCAAACCCAGGCAGGCACCACTTAATTTTATATGTGCTTAATTTGTTTATAATTCATCTCGTGCTCGGCGGTGAAGGAAAACATCGTGAGGAAACCTGCATGTGTCTAATTTCAACGAAATTCTGCCACATGTGTATTCCACCAACCCGCATTGGAGCAGCGTGGTGGAATATGCTCCATACCTTCTCCTCAACGGGAGAGGAGGCCTTAGCCCAGCAGTGGGAAATTTACAGGCTGATTATGTAAGTGGTACTCATCGCCCATAAAAAATGGCGCTGTAGGAAATATTAACCATTCCTTACATCACCAATGCGCCACCAACCTTGGGAACTAAGATGTTACGTCCGTTGTGCCTGTAGTTATAGTCTCTCACTTGACCTTATAATCAGAACTCAACAATACTGAGTATTTCTGTGCGGCGGTAGAATATTATAATGAGTACAACCTACTCATGCACTTACCCAGAGGATCTTGCACAAAGTACTAAGCTACACAAATTCAATTATAAATATAACTTCAAAATGTATTATTATATGCCTTCGAAAACACAGCGATGAAATGAAGAAGCAGTCCTTATGATTCTGTAAACTTTTCTTACTAACATAGATAATTAATCTAGACAGTTTAATTATAATACCTATTAATGTTAGATAGATTTTTTTTTTTTTATATTAGAGGTGGTAAACGAGCAGGAGGCTCACCTGATGGAAAGTGACTACCACCGCCCAAGGACATCTGCAACACCGGGGGGCTTGCAGGTGCGTTGCTGGCCTTTCAGGAAAGAGTACGCTCTTTCCTTGAAGGTTTCTAAGTCTAAGATTTATTATGTTATTTTATCTTTCTTTTATTATTTTATTAATATAGCAGTAGTATCTACAAGATATAGATGGCTTTGGTTCCCAACTTTTAGATACATAAGGATAATTGTTAAAATTGATTCCTCTTAATTAGAAATTAATACTATAAATGATTAAAAGTTTTAAAGTTGATTTTAATCCTGGTATTAATTTAACAATTTGCTTTCACGTTGAATTCTTGTGTTTTGTTATTTCTGATCACCAGCAGATATCAAACAGGTCTTCATTTCATTGCTGTGTTTTCGAAGGCATGTAATATGACTGTTTTGCATAACAACAAAACAGGTATTATATGTTGGAGAAAACACAGCAATGATGAAAGAGCTTGCTGATGATGAAGACTGCAATGACGCTTGACAGCTGCAATGGCGGTAAAGTTCTTACGGCGCCCTCTGGTGCCAGAAATAGAAGGTATTCTAGATTTATTATCTATGCTAGTAAGAAATATGTACAGAATCATAAGGACTGCTTCTTCATTTCATTGCTGTGTTTTCTCCAACATATAATACCTGTTTTGTTGTAATGCAAAACAGTCATATTATAATTCTAAATCCGAAAATTAATAATGCCGGTTCACCATTCTATGAATGATTTCACGTTACATACCCATAAAGCCAGTAAATGCATGTGATCATATTAAATTGCGTGTCAAGTATGTTCACTTAATCCGACATTAGCTCGTTCAATTATACACCCTACGGCTAAGGCTTTAGAATTATTTATTGTATGTGGTGTCACCGATTATGCTGTGCTGTGACTACGGACCGTGAAAACTGCCCTCAGTCTGCTCATTGAAGATACACATGGCTGTTACAAATATCAAACCGAAATAATTTGCTGTCACCATCTAGTTTTCAGTTGTATTATTTTAATCCCTATTTAGTATTCCATTGAATTGATCTGATGCCAGGAGGTGGCTAGGACAATTAGTTTTCACCCAGGAGGCTCGGATTTGATTATCGGTTTTGTAAAAATATGAAATGTTTAAATGCCTTAAATTCATATAATCTCACGGTTATAGATCTGAATATAATCTTATTTGTATATTTTTTTGTTTTGTATTCTTACATAAGTAATCTCACGCTCATCTTGTCTCGACCGTCATTCTTATGGATGTCAGAGCTATTTCTTTTCTGTTTCTTTGGTTCTTCTCGGTAGAATCTACATTTCGAACCGGTGGTAGCTTTACTTTAAATAGTTTGTTAAATGACGATTCCAAAGTGCTTGTAAAAGCCTACTTGAATAAAGTTTATTTTGATTTTGATTTATGCGACCTGCCGCGCGATTCTGTAAGAATTCACTTCGTATCTCACACGAGTGTAGGTAGTTGGGGCTTATTCAGATTCATTTCAGTTTATTATTGGAATACTATTGAGATATTAAGACGGAACCCTTTATAAAATTTAGATAGGGTTGGCAGTTTTTAGTAAATATTTTTAACCTTAATATTTTGTAATGTGTCAAAAATCTAAATTAAAATATTCTTTATTAGGCATATACAGTAGTAGATTAAATGTAAAGCTACCACCGGTTCGGGAAGTAGATTCTACCGAGAAGGACCGACTAGAAAAAAGACAAAGAAATAAAGTAATTACAAAGTATGTCTGTGACCTGTTACTTGGTGGTAGGGCTTTGTGCCCAACCTTTCTGGGTAGGTACCACCCACTCATCAGATATATACAAACAACAGTACTCAGTATTGTTGTGTTCTGGCTTGAAGGGTGAGTGAGCCAGTGTAACTACAGGCACAAGGGACAAAACATTTTAATTACCAAGGCTGGTGGCGCATTGGCGATATAAAGAATGATTAATATTTCATACAGTGCCATTGTCTCTGGGCGATGGTGACCACTTACCATCAGTTAGCCCATATGCTCGGCCGCCAACCTATAGCATCAAATTTATATGATAACGGATAGATTTCATCAAAGATATTGATGTATGTGTATGTAGATGTATGATGTATGTATTGAATATGAAGATTATTTTTTAAGCCAATCATTTGTATTCAATTTAAAAATATGTTTATTGTATTTGCGATAATTTAATAAGGAAATAATATGATCTGACAAAAGTATTCATAGTAAAACGATTACGAATTTAATTTCATATATACAATAACAATTTTGTAAATCTTGTCATCTCCCGTATGGTCTAGTGGCTAGGATACCTGGCTTTCACCCAGGAGGCTCGGGTTCGATTCCCGGTACGGGAAACTATTTTTTTTTACAAAAAAATAAATCTTTAAATTACTCAACTTCAAAAAAACTTACAGCCTTGTCAAATATCACAACCTAGCCTGAATATCATATAATTTTTTTTTTTCTTCCATGTCTCATCTTACGCACACTAAAACACCATTTGTGTGAATGTTACTCATACTAACGCAATGTAAATGGATCTACATTTATAAACGATCAACGATTGCTTAGTTACAACAATATTATACCTCTCTCTTTCTGTCATTTTTGACGTGTCTTTCGAAATAAGAAGTCAAATGATTTAGTTTTCGTTTTTACATACACATATAATTTATTAATTTTATTTTACTTACAAAAGTTAAGATTAAATATAAATAGTTCATTATTAAAATTCAATATTACTTTGTAACCATAGGCAACCACAACAACAAGAACAAACATTATTAAAGCTGCTAATTTAATTTAGAAATTAAATTAATAATAAAAAAAAAATAAAAAAAAGAATAAATGAAAAAAGATTCCTTACCAAATATATTAATAATAACATATATTATTTTTATCGAATAAACGATTTGAATATATTTCTGATTTACCATAGTGTTGTTTAAATTCTAAGGCCATGTAACACGGACATGACGTAGTGCTTCGCGCTCCTGATAGCATTGCGCAGCGTTGCGTGATATAAATTCAAGCAGATGACTGAAGAGACAATGTCGCTTATATATGCATCCAATATTTAAATAAGGAACGACATATCATCTCTAAACTGCTGAGATGAAACATTGAGAAATAAATGACAGTTATAATAGTCACCGCCGAGCAACACTAGTGACGTCACTAGTGTATCTTAGTTCCATGGTTAGTGGCGCATTAGCGATGTAAGGAATGATTCAATCCTGTATACCAATGTCTATTCAGCATCGGTGATCTAATTTACATTGATAAAAAATATATAATAATGATTACTCAATTAAATACCGTTTAAAATAATTATCTGTATCTATCAAAGTTCCTCACATCGATATCGAAAAATCGTTCGGATGAATTGTTAATCGAATGAGTTAGTGAGGAAAATGCCGCATTTTTGGCACCATTCCACACCACTGTATAACATCAATATTATACATTATGCAGTGGATTTACAGTTTAATGATTTTCTGAAAGTTCGGAACTACTTAAGTAGCGTCAGAAGAAATATTAGTTCGATATTTTTTTTTATGACAATCAAAAATCGAACCTGCGTACCCTTTGAAATGAACACCGTATCAGTCGAGAAATATAAAATACACAATCGTTTTAATATCGGAGAACGTGTTTTATAACATCGAATTGATAAAATCATTTTACCGTAACGTATTGAAAATATCAGACGTCGGAAAAAAAAAAAACAATCTCCCAAGATGGCCGATTACGATATCTTTCTCAATATATCGATACCTTAGACGACTCCCGCAATTCTGGCAGCGTTGATAACAAGAAGTTATTATGTGGATTTATGATTGCTCGCGTTTCGTGATAAAAATGTCTGATACGTATTTTATTTCCATATTTTCAACTTTAATATGTTTTCAAACAATCAAAGTATCTTAGATGTCTGTATATAGTATATTCCAATCGAAGAAGGCACACAGATATACATATATTTGATTTATATATTAATAATAAATATTGGACAACATCACATACATTACTCTGATCCCGATGTAAGTAGCTAAAGCACATGTGTTATGGAAAATCAGAAGTAACAACGGTACCACAAACACCCAGACCCAAGACAACATAGAACTAATGAACTTTTTCTACATCGACTGGGCAAAATATTTTTAGAAAAAGAAACAGAATGTTATTTATAGTATGTATCGAATTAATTTACACGAGGCACATAAAAATGCTAAGCATTATAATTAGTCTCAGACAGATTAACAGCAAAATAATATTCGAATTATCTTTTTATAAATACAAAATAAAAAAATAAAAAAAACATTTGAAGTAAGCAAACTATCCAAATATTCGCGTCTGATTCCAAATTACTTGTTGGATCAATTTTATCTTGAAACATTTTGGATTAGTGGTGCAAAAAGTTTCATTAAATGTATAAAACCTCGCCTTATTGCCTCCACTGGTAGATAGAAGGGCTGGATATTTTTTTGCCCACAGGTTCGGAATTGCGATTCAACTGGGAAATTCAGTAGGATTCTCGCCACCATTCACAGTCATAATTTATACAGTAATTATTTTTAATTCTTATTTATACACAGTTAAGGTTAGTAACTTAATGTTGTGTTATATATATAAAGTCAAAAAATATTTTAATAATATTACATATAACGTGTTCATTCAAAACATATATTAAAATCCATAAATAATATTCTTAGTTACAAAGCCCTTTCTGATCAGCTTTCGTGCGTAACGTACAAAGTAACATATCAACATTCACTCGAAATGCAAATAACGAAGCAGGAAGTCGAATTAATTCCATTTTTCAGTCACTTTACAGATACGCTATTTAATATTATAGATTATTTTTTTAATTACATATATACATTTATATTTTTGGTTATTTTTATCTCTGTTGCATGAGTGTGGCGGGGCAGAATTGGACATTGTCATTTAAAGCGAGTGAAACTGCTAAGTGCAGCTATTTATTTAATAACTAGATAAACCTGAGGCTTATAATCAGCCTGTAAATTTCCCACTGCTGGGCTAAGGCCTCCTCTCCCGTTGAGGAGAAGGTATGGAGCATATTCCACCATGCTGCTCCAATGCGGGTTGGTGGAATACACATGTGGCAGAATTTCGTTGAAATTAGACACATGCAGGTTTCCTCACGATGTTTTCCTTCACCGCCGAGCACGAGATGAATTATAAACACAAATTAAGCACATGAAAATTCAGTGGTGCCTGCCTGGGTTTGAACCCGAAATCATCGGTTAAGATGCATGCGTTCTAACCACTGGGCCATCTCGGCTAACCTGAGGCTTTATCCCTGCGAAATTTATAAAACACAAACTTCCAACCCCCGCTTTACCCCTTACGGGTAGAGTTTAGTAAAATCCGTTCTTAGCGGATGTCCACACCCTATAAGGAACCTACCTGCCAAATTTCAAGTTCGTGGGTGTTATATTTTCTGAGATTTCGTGATTAATCGGTGACTGGTATTTCGCTTATATGTATATAGCTAATTAAAAATAAAATCTTGTCAGATGCGCGTTGCATTTTCCATCATACGCTTTATATTGATTAAATACTTTTTCAATCAGGCCTTACAAAAATCGTCTAGTCATTTATTAGTACACATCTACCTATTTCAACATTTAAAATCGTGAATCTATTTCAGAATATTTTAATCGATCCCAAATTCAATTGTGATAATAATATTTCAAAACTTCAATAGGACAAGATCATTCGGAGTGAGTTAAAATGATTTTAAATAGAGTGAGTTGCTAGTCAGAGCCACGTACGTCTGGAGTCGGTGCCACTTGGAGACTTCAAATGAGAAATTTTAATGAATTCTTGCCATCTTCGGTTGGTATTTGAATAAGATTATCTAGATGTGATAATAACTTATTTCTCTTATGTACAAAGGGTAGCTTATACTTAATCATAAAATTAACTGGATATAAATGAATATACAGATAGCCCTGAGATCACCTTCGGTCCCTAAGAAAATATTCGCCAAGCCATGAGTTGAGCAAAACTCGAAGGAGCCACGAATTCATTATATCCTCACAATTCCGCAGCCCCTCCAAACCGTGTCGAAGACAATCCAAAGTATTCGTTTCGTGGGTAAGAATCTCACATTTCTCAAATCGTCACTAATTTTGGGAACTAAGATGTTATGTCCGATGTACCTACACTGGCTCACTCATCCTTCAAATCGAAACACAATGGTACTCACATTGTTATTTGATGGCAGAATACGTGGTGAGTGGAGGTTCCTGTTCATAATGACTTGCACAAAAGTCTACTGCTATGTATTACTATAAAGGAAAAATTTACGCAATGGTTTTATTTAAACTGTGGACCTTTAGATTTGTATAACTTAATTTTTATTTGAATTAAATTACGAGTATACAGTTTCGTTAAGATTTTTAAACGATGACCTTGGTCTGATCCCTTCCGGTTTCTAGGGTGTAGATTTTAAATTAGTACGGGTTCAATGTAAATGTGTATTTATCGTATGAAATATGAGTTATACTCGTCTCAGTAGAAAGGGTAAGTAAATAATAAATAAATAAATATTGGACAACATCACATACATTAGTCTGATCCCAATGTAAGTAGCTAAAGCACTTGTGTTATGGCAAATCAGAAGTAACGACGGTACCACAAACACCCAGACCCTAGACAACATAGAAAATTATTGAACTTTTTCTACATCGACTCGGTCGGGAATCGAACCCGGGACCTCGGAGTGGCGTACCCATGAAAACCGTAACTCGTAACTACCATAAAAGTATTACGGTAAGTAAGCGTTATAATTATATAAAATAATATACAATGAAATGTTTATTTCCTGTATGTTCCTTAATCAATACTATCTCAAAGCTCCTGTATGATATATATCATATAATCTTGTGCAGAATTATATAATGGCATATTTATTGTTTTCAAGGTTGATTGTTTTTATTCAATATAAATGAGCCATATCCAGTTTGACAGATATTTATATCTCATCGACCTCCTGTAGACTACCAGGTAATTAACTACGAGGAAGGTTTTAATGAAAATTATTATTAGAGTCAAAGATTTGCATTTGATGATATTTTACATCTGTGTGAAATTTCATTTTTAAATTGGAAAGACATATCTTGAAAAGCTTCACTTTTTATAAATGTTTTTTTTTTTTACTGAAGTTTTATATAAAAATATGTTATGCTTATATGTAATCTACTTCAGTAGGGAAGCGCGATTTCCAGAATACATTTTATATTTCCCTTACAGGGGAAACTGGCTGTAAGGCACCCCTTTATACATATATATTATACCCATAAGGTACCATATCTTGGGATGGTTACTTGGGTTACCCAGTAAAACCCATACGATGGGTTGACCTTGATCGGAAAGGCTACTGTATAAATATGCTCTACTCCATTCAGGACTCGGTGGAGCTCTCTTCACTCCCCTGGACATCGTACTATCACAACCTAGTCGACTCACTCTAATGAGAACTCGATTTAGCCTTTTCCAATCGGAGAAGGAGTAAAAACTTCGATTTATATATTGGGATTTGCTAATAGTTCTGTTATTTCCCTATTTATAACAGAACACTATTCTAGTTAACTACCTGTATTCACTGTACTGTTAACAATGTTCCGTTATCAACTTCGCCGACTTTCAAACCATAATTTTTTCGCGAATCCATAAAATTAAATATTCATAGATTCCCTAGAGCCGAGATGGCCCAGTGGTTAGAACGCGTGCATCTTAACCGATGATTTCGGGTTCAAACCCAGGCAGGCACCACTGAATTTTCATGTGCTTAATTTGTGTTTATAATTCATCTCGTGCTCGGCGGTGAAGGAAAACATCGTGAGGAAGCCTGCATGTGTGTAATTTCAACGAAATTCTGCCACATGTGTATTCCACCAACCCGCATTGGAGCAGCGTGGTGGAATATGCTCCATACCTTCTCCTCAACGGGAGAGGAGGCCTTAGCCCAGCAGTGGGAAATTTACAGGCTGATTATGTTATGTTTTATTATGTTATAGATTCCCTATTTAAGATTTCGACCTGATGATGAATGATATCTTATTAGTTCAAGTGGTTTATTTGTCTTTACTTGTAACTTCTAAAACGTCCATTTAAAATAAAATAAGGAGAATCGACTTGAATAATGTTCAACATTTTGATTTATAATTTAGTAATAAAATTAATCTATGTTAACATTTAAAAGTAAAACGTATTAAATTAATAATATCATCACGACGAATGAACTCGAATGATCTGAAATAAAATCCAATTTCGAGACATAGGAAGGACTTATAATAGCTGCAATCTCACTTCGTGAAGAAGCGAGCGAAAACTTAATAACAGTCAGTAATCATTTCATTTCTTTGAGGACCTTCGTAGGAATTGTACAAATACGAACTATTTGAAATGGTAGAAATGGTAGAAAACTACAATAAATTAATATAATAACAGTGATTTTATTTTTATCATTATAAATTTTAAATTGATGCAAAATATCTTAATATATAGACGACAAAAAATGCAAGGAATTGTATTTATTTCTTTATATTTATTTTATTTTTATATTGTTGGTAAGCGGTTGGACGAATGGGCTACCCGACTCTCCACCTCACCAAATACCTACGATATTGGCACAAGTAGAAATAATAATCACTCCTCACATCGCCAATACGCCAGCAACATGGGAAGCTATGTTATTATGTCCTTTATGCATGTAGTTATACTGACTCACTCACTCTTCCAACCGGAAAACAATAATACTAAATATAGCGATTTGGCGCTAGAATTCATAAGTCATACGATATATATCAATTGAGTTTTACTATTGAATAGATCTAGTTGAAGTCTGTTCTATGTAGAAAACATGCGCCAAGAATCAACTGCGTCCTAACAATTTTAAGACAAGAAACTCAACCCCGTGACGGTTGAGTTTGCAAAGATTACATACACAAACATTTTTTTATCCCAGTCCTGGGTGATCTGTGCTACCTTCGTCCGCACTCAAAGGCATTTTACGGGTCCTTGAGTTAATAAATTTCATGATTGCTTCTTAAACGTCACATATCACCGAATGCACGCACTGATCGTATCATCAATTTATTATGAATCAGATTCAAATTAGTGATATTTATACCAAATACAATTATATCGGATAAGATATTACTTTCACAATACTAAGTGTCGTCATTGTTATAATAAAATAATGACATCAGCTTATTAATACATTAAATCACCACAACAATATAATGATTATCAATAATATAAAAAAAACACTGATTGATGATTATTATATCGTCTTCTTATCAAAGTTTATGAATGATCTGCTTATGTAATGAATAAACGAGGAAGTTAGAAATATATATATATCGGTAGGCGGGCAAATGGACCACCTGATGGTAAGTGGTCGCCACCGCACATAGACAATGGCGTTGTAAGAAATATTAACCATTCCTTACATGATCATTGCTCCACCAACCTTGGGAACTAAGATGTTAAGTCTCTTGTGCCTGTGGTTAAACTGGCTCACTCACCCTTCAAACCGGAACACAACAATACTGAGTACTGCTGTTTGGCGGTAGAATATTTGATGAGTGCTACCACCAAGAAAAACAACATTTTATCGACAATTATGCCATCGGCTGTTTAACAATAGTGTGTATTTTTTTGCGATTATGCAAAAGATTATATGCCTAAGCCTACCTATTATTATATAATATACCTACATATCAAAACACAGATCGAAGCTTCAAATCCAAACTAGGTTCTAGCTTGGATTTGAAGCTACGATCTTTAGTTGAGATCCTCGTGTTTTTCCATTTGGCCATCCTAGTTATAATTATGTACTATTAACAATTAGTATTATACAAGACTATTCTCAAGTTGGTTTAAACTTCGGTGTTTCTAAACTGACTCAAAACTTGTTAACTGAGAACATGGCACAGGAACAATGTTAAAATTGTGCTAATTAATTTATGTAGAAACAAGAAAATTTAAAAATATATCAGTGTTGTTTCAGTATAATCCAAAACCGTATATTTGTCTGAATGTTCTTAAAATAATGATACTTCAAACGACTATTTATTCTGATCTGTTTTATTTTATATCATATTGTGTTGAAGATTCAAATTAGAACTCTACACTATTGCCATATTGGAGAGCCAACTGTGCAGATATATAGTGTAGAAATGTGTGCGTAAGGTCAGGTTGACATCATATTACCTCGCTTTCATCACCCGATACATCAATCCTAACGGGGAGAGACGAAGGCTCTTCGTGCTATTCGCGGTACGATAATATAACACTGACAACTTACAAACTCTCAAAAAGGCGTTTTTGCAACGATTAATTCCTATTACCTCTTAGTATAATATTAACTAACTACATCAAATCATAGATGAA
This sequence comes from Vanessa tameamea, assembly GCF_037043105.1. Taxonomy (NCBI): domain Eukaryota; kingdom Metazoa; phylum Arthropoda; class Insecta; order Lepidoptera; family Nymphalidae; genus Vanessa; species Vanessa tameamea. The sequence continues at coordinate 9,073,306 of NC_087330.1, read as the reverse complement.
AAATATCAAGCCAAATACAAAACATGCTAATTCTAAATTTAAAAATAGTAAAAAAAAAAAATTAAATTAGAAATTGTAAGTAACACTGAATTTTTTGTTCAAACGTCCGGCAGCAGCTGCTCGGAATTTACCCCACTCGATAATCAAAGTTGCGAAGAAAGTACCGTTATTGGTCCCATTTCAATAAAACTTTTAGTTGAGTTGGAGTATAAGAAATTTTATATCGGCTATTTCAAATAAAACGACGTTATATCGGAAGCAGTTCTCAAACTTCATAAGTATGTTTTAAATTGTTTATTTAGTTTGGCTTAATATTTTTCGTTTCAGAACAGTTATGGAGAAAGCAACTAAAATAGTCTTTATACCTTTTCTATAATCTTGATAAACATCAATATACCAAATTCTCGTAAGTCCAATGAGGGATCTTGATGGTAGAGACGTTCATATTGATTTTCATCATAAAATATGAGTCAGCTTACACAAGGAGTTACCACCGTTCATATACTGGATACTATAAACCCTTCCCCTAATGTCTTGCCAAGCATAGGATCTGCGATTTCCTATATATATTTAGTGGAATAAAAATAAATTACTAGAATATTTCCACTTAATAAAATTTAAAACCTACTGACATACACCGCACAACCTAAGTCCACGTAATGAGATGAAATTTTTCACAATCTACTTTACTAAGTCAGTATTTTCCAAAATTCTTCTTCTAAGGGGATTCATAGAAATTGAAGTTTAAATGAAAATTCGTCAGTTCGATGTTAGAAATATATATGTTTATGAGTAAAAATCAACTGTTACGGGTTTTTTGCAAATCATTTGCCCAAAAAGGATTTGGGTTGGAAGTTTGTAAAGAAGACCGGCCTTTTTTATTGTGACTTTCACAGAGAAATATGGAAATCAGTGTTTAGACTTATGTGTTTATAAGTAAAAGACAACTGTTACGGCTTTTTTACAAATGATTTGCCCAAAAAGGATTTGGGTTGGAAGATTGAAAAGAAGACCGGCCTTTCTCATTGTGACTTTCACAAAGAAATATGGAAATCAGTGTTTAGCAACCAGCTTTTAACAAAGCCGCATTGGAGTTTTATGGTGAAAGAAGCTCCAGGCCGTCTCTTCAAAATAGAAAGGTTACTGACTTTTGAATTTACTTTTCCAATTCTGTACGTTGAATATGATCAAATAGACCATATTCAACGTAGAGTAGTTCTAATTAATGACGCCCTTTTGAACCACCCGATCCATTGGCTTTGCGCAGAGATGTTGAATTTCTGCATCTACATTACAGTATTTTCTCGGGAAATGTTCCGACATCGCGTCAGAATTCGATATTTCATCCCTACCAATTCGGTACCGGGGACACAACTTGGAAACCAGCAAGAAAAAACCTATTTACATCTTAAAGGCTGCTACCGTACCTGCATACCTTCCGTTATTGCCATTTGTCCATGGGTCATAGTCACCTTCTGTTAAAAAAGTCACAAATTCCATCTAAGTATTTTTAGGTAAAATATTGCAAACTGAATTAGAAACCAGTTGAGATTTTATCATATTTGTTTAGTTCAAACTATACCAATTTTTTTTTGTATTCATTCAACAATATAGGAACGATTTATGTATGTATATTATATAAAAACTTGTTCTTAATTTTTGTTACTATTAATACATTTATTAAATCACTTAAACTATTTATTGATAACAAAAACAAAAAAAAATTTTTTATCGTTTATTTGTTTTTAGAGCCGTATAAAAATATTGTCACTGCATCTGAGTTAAAGCAACACTTTATGGTAAACTAAACATTATTTCATGATTAATTTCTTGCGCTAATTACACACGAGTTTACTAAAACAAACTTCAAATATAACATACGCTCGAACTTAAATATTCTATATAATCTTAAACATCCCCAAGTACTTCAACTGTTTGGAAGTAGATCGAATGTTTACAAAACTATTTTCTGAATCATCTAACTTCTTCACTGAGCTATTTATCGTCATAAAATACAATAAATTTTTATATGTTGTTTTTATTAATATATAATAGTGGGCGAGAAATTGGGCCACTTGATGGTAAGTGGTCACCACCACGTTTAGATTTGGCGCTGTAAGAATTATTAACCTTACGAACTAAGATGTTATTTGTAATGTAGCAGTTGTTATACTAGCACCCTCACCCTTTGGAAATTGGAACCCAGCACCATTGGAACACAGCAATATTGCTGTTTGATGGTAGAATGTACAATGAGTAGGTGGTACGTACGCAAACAGACTTGTAGAAGGCACTTCCGTTACCAAAATTTGATTGCCCTATCACTTAAATAATAAACAACAGTAGCTGGTTCATCAGAATAAATGAAATCTGAGTTGAATTAGATAAAATGTGCAACGTAATTTTATTTAAATATAAAGATCGACCTGATTATAGCGATCATTATCAATTCGGTTGTTGTATAAATAATGCGTTTGAAATATTTTTTAATTTATTTATGCAGTATGACGTTTTTAGTTTTGGTACTCTTTGTGACGGCGATTCATGCCAACATGAAATTTACTCTGGATGAGCCAATTTTCACATCTTATTTCAGAGAATGTATAAAAGTACCAGGTCGATTTTTTTAAATTCCTAGCAGAAGAAAACATATCCAATCGGACACATTCAGAAGATCTTAATGAATGAGTATCGCTTGAACTTTAACTTTTTCTCTCTAGTCTTTTCTTGGACTGGTGTGATTACCGTATAGATTGTTCTGCGTTATTGAGTAAAATCATTTTGGTCGTACCAAGGAAAAATGCAAGAGCCCAAAATAAGCATAAACAAACTTTTCAATATAGGAATACTAAAACTAATTTAGGCAAATCTGCTCCTTTATATAGGGCTATAAAAATCTATAATTCCATTTTTAAACAAGCGTCTAATATAGATATATTTGCAACACTGAATTGAATTTAAAAAATAAATTAAGGAAATATTTTTACCATAACACTGTTTTCATGTCACTGTTGTATTTGCTACAAGAGGTATTTATATTTTGTAACGCTATATGCTAAACCAAGCCAAGTCAAGCCAAGCCAAGCCAAGCCTTAGAATTGAATAGCCGACCCAGTCTTTACCGAACGTACTCATTATCAATTATGCAAAAGGGATTGTCGCCCATGGCAACCGATAACAGGAAAGAAAAGACGGGGTCGCCATAGCAACTAGATGGTAAAATATAACAGAGTGAAAAAAATATAAACGATAAAATATATATAACATAGTTGTTGTTATTGCCTTTCGTTTCACTCAGAAGTGGGATATGAAACGTAATCGCCCTAACGAGTTTGTTGGCAATAAAGACCGTCCGCCTGGGTGGCAAGAACGAAATGATTCTAGTGAAAATGAAGAATCTCCGCCACCGCTCGCTAGAAAACTACTGAAGTATTTACTAGAAAACGAAGTTGAGAAACGGGAACTCAATCAAGAATTCTTATCACTCATTCATTTCGAAGTTCATCGTGCAGCGTCTCTTATTCCGGAATTTGATCCCGAAGGAGACGATTGTACATTAACGGCTTGAATAAAAAAAATGACCTGTCAGGAGATATTCACGGTTTGAGTGACGAAGTAAACGAGATAAACTTCGTGGTCAAGCCCGTAAGTGGTATAATCGTCTTGATGAATTATACCTACCATAATGGTATATGCCCAAAACGGTTTGCGATGCGAACTTTTGCCACCATTCACTTAGTAAATCCTAGGGTTTACATTTAAGGCACGATAAACGTTGAAAAATATCATGTCATAACGTGTTATAAAATAATGTCCGAAATTAAAATAATTTAAATAGGTGAGGTTAGGTTAGTTATAACCGTTTTGGGCATTTACCGTTAAGAATTGGTAAATCTTAGGTTTTACTGGAAAATCTAAGGATTTACCGTAGTTCGAACTTTCACAGTAACATATATAACAATGCTAAAGAATTCAAGTTCGATGAACATTAGCCTCCGTACTAGGTGAACTGTATGACGGTAGGAGTACATTTCTGGATCGCAAGTCAATAGTTGCATTGTGTATGCAAAAGTTACATGCTTCCATAATTGTTCCAATAATATATAGAATATAATATTATATTAATAGTGCAATGTTATATGTATTGGTATATACATATATGTATCAGTATATGGGTATGCAAGAGTCTGCATTTTGTGTGTGTGTGTGTAAGAAGAACAGCCGAGATGGCCCAGTGGTTAGAACACGTGCATCTTAACCGATGATTTCGAGTTCAAACCCAGGCAAGCACCACTGAATTTTCATGTGCTTAATTTATGTTTATAATTCATCTCGTGCTCGGCGGTGAAGGAAAACATCGTGAGGAAACCTGCATGTGTCTAATTTCAACGAAATTCTGCCACATGTGTATTCCACCAACCCGCATTGGAGCAGCGTGGTGGAAATTGCTCCATACCTTCTCCTCAAATGGAGAGGAGGCCTTAGCCCAGCAGTGGGATATTTACAGGCTGCTTATGTTATGTATGTTATGTGTAAGAAGAATTTTCTATTTTTGGACGATTTATGTTATAAAATGAAGTCAGGTTTTAACAATTTTTCAGTATCATCATATTATGATAACATTTTAAGAAATTTATGAAGTGATATCTTGAGATTGAATTTAGTAAGATGCTTTATTACAATTTTCATAGATATATTAATATAAGGGTACGGTGCCAAGAAAGATAGAATGATTTGGAGAAGGCTAATTTATATGTTGGTCGATCATATACTCTGACATGTCGCCTCTTATTTTGGGATGTAATTAGCTTTCTATGTTGCATCCTCAATATATCTTTTATATATATTAGCCGAGCTAGTTTTTATATAGCAAATCGGTAGGATGCATATAATTTTTAAAGGTCACCCTCAAAATATCCCGATAAGCTCGTTCTAGTGTAAGCATTAAATTCTTACTTGCCCCCCCATACTGAAAAACCATAACTCAACAAGGAATGACAAAAACGTAATAAATTGAGGTAAGAAGATTTTTATCACAAACATACCTGAGGTTTTTAAAAGTGAATATTATTTTTCTTATTCGTCAATTCAACCCTGATATGTGTTATTTCCACCGTAAGTGTTGGTCTATTGTTATTTAAAGGTATTTTATAGATTCCGTTTAATCCAGTTTTTCGGTGACACGGTCTATCCTTTGTATAATCCTTCTCAAAACAGAGGTTGCAGATGAATGTAATTGTTTTTGCTAAGACATTTGCGCCCATTTTATAAAAAGTTGAAGTGATACCATCCCAGCAATGCATGTGGCATTAGTATTCTTGGGTGATTTAATTTTGGGTAACCTCAAACTCATCTGTTGGATTCATATAGAGTTTTCTTGATTTGATAATTTAGATTGCAAATTTATAAGTTCGGCTTCGATGGTATTTATTCTACTTATGTCATTTTGCCAATTGTTTTCCAATGCTACCGAATTGGAATAATCGATTCACCTTTCAGGGCTTCTTTTAATTTACAATATATCTAATAGTGTATGATTAACCTTATCTAAACAACAAATCTGCTTAATACATTTTTTCTCATTAATTATGTTTTTGTTTAATTTATAGCTGTAATACAATTGTTTATTTTTATTCAATACTTTTCTACGTGTATTACGATATATAACATGGTTAATTTTAAGAATTACATTGTTCGGGTCTTTACGTAAATTACAGTGCAGTCTATCTCTATGTTTTATACATCTAATTAAGCCTGCGGTAATCCAAGGCTTAAGATTTTTCTATCTATTTTACAACTTAATGTTTACAGTTTGGTGGTCTAATGCTTTTGTAACAATTTCAAGAAAAGTAATAGTGACTTCTGAAAATTTTGAAAAAGTCACTCATACTTTATTTTAGTATATCAAATTCCAATTATTCAAAATATTGAAGGTTCTTTGTAACAATTTCAAGAAAAGTATTAGTGACTTCTGAAAATTTTGAAAAAGTCACTAATAAAGTATAATATTATTTATTAATATTATTTTAGAACATCAAATCCCAATTACTCAAAATCTTGAAGATTCTCACTTACACTTTATTTTGGAATATCAAAACACAATTAAGGCTTTGTAGGATTTTGATAACTAAATGGTAATCTGTCTTTTTAATAATATGATTATTTATAGTTTTATTAGTTATAGTAGAAACTGCCACCATAACACATGCATGATCTGTTTAAGTTGATAAACATACTATAGTTGTAATATCATGTTTCATACACAACTTTTATCACTGGAAATGGAAAACCGTAAAAGGACAGTAATTCTAAATAATTCTCAGCAATAGGCTTGGTATCCATTAATGCATCCTTAATATCAATATTGATATCGCCTTAATATTAGGACGTTCTTTGTGCAAAAGTGATGGTAATTGGGCAAGGTTGGTAAAACATTAACTTTAGATAACAAGTATTGAGCATCAAAACTTATTAAAATAAATTTTAATAAGAATATTCTTTTTATCTGTTGAGAGAAGTTTTTTACGACATTTGTCATGAGTCTTGCCACAGGATAAGGTAAATATGAACGGAAATGTCACAGATAAAATAATAATGCACAATCACTCTGTGGAACCAGCTTTCGCCGACGGTTTTTCCG